>NW_022146083.1:1147070-1230970 GCF_002938485.1 Sitophilus oryzae
TTAGAAGTACCTATTTGATAAAATTATATAAATTTTTACGATAAAATTTTGTAATTCATACGTTCTTTGCTATAAATAAAAAGTTATAAGTTCATAGAGTTATGAGAACAATTACCAATTTAAAATTTAAAACAATTGATGTGACGACAGCGCCTCATAAAAGGCTGGACACCAAAAAAAGCATTGCGAAACTAGTTATAATTTTGTTTCCAAGCAGTATACATACGCTGCTTTCATTGAAAGACATATTATTATTACATTTTTCTACAAAAAGTTTTATTAAAAATCGTTCAAACTGTGTACCAACAGCGGTAAGAGTGAATACATTAATTTTAAATTTATTTACGTTACAAAAAATGAATAATTTCTTTAGTTATAAGAAATACGAGTCAGTTTGGCAACGTGGCGTAATAAAAATTCAATAAATTCACGAAATTTCTGTAAATTTTACACGATCTGGCAAGCCCGCAATTTTGATGAGTCCCGGGAGTGTAGACTATGAGAACGAAGAGATACGTGTTTATATGTGTCAATATGGTGCATTATTTGACGTCAGTCCATAGAGCTAAAGAAAATAAACAATTCCTGTTTTTTTACAGAAAAAGTCAAATATTCAGTATTTAATAAATTGTACTGAAGCTGTGGTTGGTTCCTTGTGAAACATCGTTGAAATATTAGTATTTTAATATTTTTTTTTTTTTTTTTTCAAAAACTTTTTAATAAGAGTAACTTTAACTCTACATATATGTTTCAGCTTGTTAGAGCTTTTTCAGGATTTTAAGAACTAATCGTCTAACTACACTGTAACTATATATATATATATATATGTATATATATATATATATATATATATATATATATATATATATATATATATATATATATATATATATATATATTGCTAATAGGGGTGGGTTCAGAGAGTTTACAATAGGGGAGAATAAAAAAATGTGTTTAGAAATCATTGTTGATTGTTAACATTATTTTCGTTTTTTAACAGATTTTAGTATTCCTAACTGTTCAATGTAATTAAGCGTCTACCTTTTGTTTCTCTGTGTAATTAATTGAGGTTTCATTAATTTTGTGATTATTTACTATACAATGAGTTGCAAGACCAGAACTATGCTGGAGTTTATTAATAGACTTTACATGTTCTTTAATCCTTATATCTAAATTTTTACCTGTTTATTATGTACACAGCATCACAATGATTGCAATCCACCCTATATACACCCGACTTATTTTGACATTAGTTTTGTCTTTATTATTTAATAAAATTTGACTGATTTCTTTTATTTACGTTAATAGTTTTACATCCTATTTTATTGAGATTATTTGATATTTTGTTAGTTAAATTAGAATATAGTTTAAAAGTCGATAATTATTATTGTCTTTTTGAATTAGCGGAATAAAAATTTTCATTAATATTTTCTTTTTGTTTTCTTTAGCATATTATCAATAAGGGAACACTTATAGCCATTGTTGATGGCGATTTGTTTAATAATATTTAACTCTTTTTTTAAAATTCTCTGGGCTCAGTGGAAACATTAGTAATCTATGAATTAAACTATGAAGGGTGACATTTTGATTTGCCAGGATTGGTGTGATTGACTATGTATTACAGTGTCTGTGGTAGTGGGTTTTTTTCTGTAAATATCAAATTGTAATCTATTAGACTGTTTTATAATTGTAACATCAAGAAAATTGATGGTATTAATACCTTTTCAATAGTAAATTGTATTCTCAGGTTAATTGAATTTAATAATGTTAAACTGTTTAAATTTCTCTCGGTGCCTGACCAAATACAAAAAGTATCTACATCTTGCCCAATAATTTATTTTTGATATTAAACTACTCTTGTTTTTAAATAGCTTCTTTTCAAAATCTGCCATAAATATTTCTGCGAATAACGGTGAAATTGGGGAACCCATCGGTAACCCATCTTTCTGTTTAAATATTTCATTGTTATACTGAAAATAGCCATCAATTTTCTTGATGTTACAATTATAAAACAGTCTAATAGATTACAATTTGATATTTACAGAAAACCCACTACCACAGACACTGTAATACATAGTCAATCACACCAATCCTGGCAAATCAAAATGTCACCCTTTCATAGTTTAATTCATAGATTAGTAATGTTTCCACTGAGCCCAGAGAATTTTAAAAGAGAGTTAAATATTATTAAACAAATCGCCATCAACAATGGATATAAGTGTTTCCTTATTGATAATATGCTAAAGAAAAAACAAAGAAAATATTAATGAAAAATTTTCATTCCGCTAATTCTAAAGACAATAACAATTATCGACTTTTAAACTACATTCCTAATTTAACTAACAAAAATATCAAATAATCTCTCAATAAAATAGGATGTAAAACTATTAACGTAAATAAAAAAGAAATTTAGGTCAAATTTTATTAAATAATAAAAGACAAAACTAATGTCAAAAATAAGTCAGGTGTATATAGGGTGGATTGCAATGATTGTGATACCGTGTACATAGGCCAAAAAGGTAGAAATTTAGATCAAGGATTAAAGACATTAAATCTATTAATAATCTCCAGCATAGTTCTGATCTTGCAACTCATTGTATAGAAAATAATCACAAATTAATGAAAACTCAATTAAGTTACTACACAGAGAAACAAAAGGTAGACGCTTAAATTACATTGAACAGTTAAGAAATACTAAAATCTATTAAAAACGAAAATAATGTTAACGACCAACAAGGATTTCTAAACACATTTTTATTACCCATATTGTAAACTCTCTGAACCCACCCCCATAGCAAATATATATATGTTACAGTGTAGTTAGACGATTAGTTCTTAAAAAACTCTTGAAAAAGGCCTAACAAGCCGAAACATATATGTAGAGTTAAAGTTACTCTTATTAAAAGTTTTTTGAAACATCTAAAAGCGTGCTTTATTAAAATACTAATAATTCAGTATTTATTTACAGGATGGCGCACCTCGTTCGCGTCGGTTGATTATACGAAAACGGAAAGATGTAAAAACAAAATATTTTATGGGTATATGTGGGGAGGCAATATGCACATTTTAAAATTATTTTGAAATATACAGGGTGTTTCAGAAGTAAGATCCATATTAAAGTTATATTTTTTCTTATGGAACCCCCGGTATTTTATTTCATTTTTGGATTCTTGGACCCAGAAAAAGGCATTTATTATAAGGGTTAAATATGTTTAAAATCTTTGGTTTTTGAGATATTTAATTGAAAAAATCAAAATAAAAATGAAACTTCTACACCCTGTATTTTGGAAACCAAGCATTTTAGAACATATTTATACGAACTATTTTACTTATTTTTATCTGCAGAATACGCGGCCTAAGTTTCCGGAATACAGTTCGGACCACCCTGTATAATGAATTAGCAAAAACAAACATTAATTTCTATTTAAATTTAAAAAATATATATTTTGACCTGAACTGACGTCACTTTCAACTCCATACATAACCGGGTATCCATCCGTCGCACGCTCTAACGTACAAACGATTGAAGATCGCAAAGATGGCGGCCGGTAAAGAGCGACGGTGAACGGCTCTCGCTCGCAAAACGATCCAAGGCCGTCCTGAAATGGCAATGTCCAATTTATACTCGAAAATATCGACGAAGCCAGTGAACAAACGCACGGAGAACATGTCGGTGTCCCAAACCAACGCTTGGATGAACGGTAAGAAGCGAAACATTCTTTAGAATTCCCCATCGATCGGTATAAAATCAGGAAACGAACGAACCCCAGAAGCCTAGATTCTACTCCGGAGTAGTTCGGGTCAACGCCCAGGACCATATGTGCGACGCTTAGGAAAAGGAAGTCGGTTCGTGCGGATCACCTCGTGCTTATACGGCGAATTATTCAGAAATACGTTTCTTCGGGAGGGAGTTTTCATAAGAAACCGATTCTGTCATGGCCGATTTGTTTTGGTTTGCAAATTAGAGCTTCTAACTGTTTAATTTTAAGTCTGTGAACGTTATAATTATAAACAGTGTGATTATAATAGAGTTTGGAGTTAAAACAGGCATCAGTACTATTATAATTTCAGAGTGATATATTTTTAACCTAATTTTAGCACTTTGAAATGAGCCTTTTGTATGTTATTGTTAAATCGGAATTAAAAACCAACAGGGATATGAACAGACACACAGGTAGGGTAAAATTCTATGTTACAGGTTCAGATAATCCAGGACTAGGACAAAAAAATCATTATGTATGTACCTACAAAGTTTTATCAATAAAAGGAAGCGAAATCGGAGTTTACTTTTCAACAGAAGCAATATTTTGTTTGGTGTATGTATATAATAGCTTAATTGACTGTGACTGTGATATCCCAGTGAAATGACTTGCTATGTAAATATTTAGACATTAATTAATGTGAATTGTTCAGTGTATGTCAAGCTAGAATCTTTTTAAAGATTTCAAAGAGTACTTGTGTTAGTTTAGTAATTATATTGAGTGTTTAACAAATGTGAGACCTATGCATTATGTACTTTTAAGGCAAAGTAGAACAGTCAGGCTGTAAAATGCTTGAGAGTTTATTGTTATTAGAATAATCAAACAAATTGGCAAAGGAGTACGATATGGAGACACAATATCCCCAAAGCTGTTTACAGCAATACTTGAAGAAATCTTCTGTCAACTGGAATGGACCAACAAAGGATTATAAATAGATGGAGAATATCTTAACCATCTAAGATTTGCTGATGACATAGTCCTAATTGCCAATAGTCTTGAATCTCACAAGTACAAATTAACGAACTAAATACAGCCAGGAATAAAGAATCTAGAATCACACTTTATCTAAAGAAGAAAACATTCTATCAATGTGTACTACCAGTTATGACCTATGCATGCGAAACCTGGACACCTAAAACACTAGAAACAGTCTAGAATTTATAATTATTGCAAAGAAAAAAAAAACTGCTTGGGAAATCAATAATTAGTTTTAAATTTTATTTTGAATTTTCTTGTTTTTTTTTCCTTTTATTACTCTCTAAGTAAAATGAGACTTTTTTTCAGCAGAAACCCTTACAAATGGCTCACTCAGTCTATCACCACCGCCAATTTCGAATCAGCAATCCAGTCATCTGCACCCACTGCATTCAATGTCTCAAAAGGACACAGGAGGCTTGTTACAGGTACACTACTTTCTTTTGCAGAGAGAAAAAAATAAAATAAAATGTCTTAAATAACCAAACCAAACCTAAATTTTAACTACTGTAAAGTAGCCTAAAAATGTCTATAGGGATATCAATAAAAGTTTGTCATTTATTGAAATTACTGTAGGTATCTATAAAGATTAAAGAAGTACTACCAGTAGTACTGGTTCTTTAAGGGCTGTTACCGAATTTTACACTATCGCCAATCGCTTTGCCATTAAAATATGTATAGGCAGGGTTGGGTTGATAGAAAATTTTACATATTTTACCGTATTTTCTACACGTAGAATATTATTTTTCTACCCCAATTAATAGTCTATATTTTCTACATGTTCATATGTAAGTCATTTTTGACGTTTATATTTGTTTTAAATACTTTAACACAGTGAGTACCACAAAAAATAGATTAATAACAATTAAACTAATTGTTATTTATTGTTTATTTAACAAATGGATAATGTGACATTTTATCTGACACTTCTTGTCAAAACTCAAAAGTAAAAAAAGTAGCCATGAGGCAAGGATACTATAGAGATAAGGATAGTTCGATTCCTATCTTCCTGCACTGTCAGTTTTTTTACGTCATCTACTGACCGAGTTGAAGTTGGCGCTAAAGATTTTAGACAGTGACAGTTATTTTTGCATTTGACGGACGAGCGCACAGTGCGTTGGAAGATACATTTAGCGGGACAAAAGCGTTTGGTTAGAAATAAGCCAAAAAATGTGTACTGATAAGAATAAATAGTAGACATTCCAATTGATAAAAAATGCATGAATATTCTTTGTATTTCGATACATTTTTATCAACCAAATTTGGTCGTTTTCTGCTCAGCAAGGCAGAGATCATACGAAAACAAAATATTTACAAATGCTTATACATTTTATTAGAAAGCCAAATTATGTTGAAGATTGCCAAAGGTATGTACTTTTCTACTGTATGTATATTATTTGTTAAAATCCTTCGTGCCTTTGTTCTGCAGATATCAAACTTACACTTTTTTTTCAAATATCGATATATTGAATGATGTAGATCTTTTGAGTTACCAATAGTTACCAACACAGGTAGTCGCAGTCACAGGGAGTTCAAGCTTAACAGGTGAATGCCCAAAAAGATTCATTTCAATCGGATAGTATAAAAACAAAACAACTCCATCAAAAGGCACTGAGTTTAAAAAATTGTCTTAGATACTTAATATATGAATTTACAATTACCGAGTGTTAAAATTAAAATTAAAATATCTATCTTATTTATTATTTTCAAAATAAAATATATTTTTTTAAAATAAATTATAGAGGGTGTCACAAGATTACAAATTAATTTAAAAAAAACTGCTAAAGAGTTTTTTGATATCATAATTTTATGTATTTGGCAATAGTTTACAATACGGTTTTTGTGTGTCATGTACGAATAATATCATAGTTTTATTATCTCGTATTTATTTATTAATAAATGAAGTTGTTAATAAATAAATAAATTTAACCATATAGTTGCTATATATTCATGGTACAAAGAATACAAGGTATGATCGATAGCGGCTCCAATTTCGTTCAGTTCGCGCATACCACCTGTGACGTCACTAGGAAAATAATGAATAAATAAAAAATAAAGAAAGTTGACAGGAGATCTGCATTTTTGGGGTTATGGTTAAGAATTGTTTATTTTTAAGATTTTTTAGTTCGTTTAATTTAATAATTACTAAAACCAGCAGTTCCAAAAATATATTTAAAAATAATAATTATCTATTAACATGGATTTGGACGATAATAGGTAAAAATACTAAATTTATTTCTATATTCGGTATAAAATTGTTTATTAAGTTTTTAGTTTGCGATGTTTATGGTAAATAATTTTTCATTTTATTGCCTCTGAATTCACATGAGGACAGAGATGAGGATATCTATGGAAAAGTAACCACAAGAGGAATTGTTACATCATTTAAAAAATGTTGGGAAGTTTATTGTTTCCCATCGAAAAGTAGAAAATGCCAATGCAGATGAACGTTTTGTAATTGTGATAGAAGTAATTCCAAGGGTGAAGTTTATTATAATTAGTGGAAGTAATACCAAGGGTGAAGTTTATTATAATTAGTGACCTGTGCTTCTTTTTATATGTAGATGTTTCTGGTTTTGAGAATAAATCGGTTGAACGACACCCAAAATTTAAAGGAAGTATTTGCATACCCAGAATATGCCCATCAAGGGTTATATAGCTCAAATTTCCTTTAATGGTAGGCAATTATTCATTGCAAATTAACTTTTTAAGTGACTGAAATATTAAATAGTTTACAATATGGTATATCACTAAAAATATATTACTTTTAGGTACAATTACGGCCCGATACATTTCAAAAAGTAGAATATTATTTTATATTAAATGAGGTATTGTACTAACAATCAATTTATATTAATAACGGAGATTAAAAAATAACAGAATAAATAGTTCTTTTTTTATACTACAAAAATAAACTATAGAATACAACAGTATTTAAAAAATAAATAAAAAGTGATGTTCCGGCCGAGATTCGAACTCCGGTCTCTCACTTCCTAGCCCGACTCCTTATGCACTGCTCCACAGTAACTTGCTTAGCGATAATTCAATGACAGTACATAAACAAAAAAAACAGGTTTATAACAATATCTTGACGATTTGAACTGGCGCGCGGAGCGTGCTGACCAATAGCGCCTGTTATCACCTGTGACGTAGCGACCAACCTGCGCAATATCATACCTTGTATTCTTTGTACCATGCTATATATTAGACCATTTGCTACGTTCTTGGATTTTAAGTCCCAAACATTGCTCTTGAGATTTTGTCCCGCTAGTATAACCATCCGCCGCACTGTGGAGCGCTGGTCAGCGCGTGACGTAGCATTCCACGGCGGCTACGACAGCGGCGATTTGACGCGATCGAACAGTCCTTGGCCATGAGGTGCACGCGAATTTTTATTGATTTTCCTATACTTGAAATTTGCTAATAAAAAAATTACTAATAAAATTTTAAAAACATTAAAATCCCTCGAATAAATTTTTTATCAATAATACAATTTTTGTCAATTTATAAACTTACTAAAAAGCTCCCTGTACACAATAATTTATCAATTTTAAATTTTTTAATCCTAATCTGCCAAAATGTTCGCATTTTACGGGCCAATGCATAGAAAATCCCTTTCAAAAAAATCGTTTTTATTAGGTAATGCAGCCAGCAAGTAACCCTGGTTCTCCCCCACCTACTCCGCCTCTGATCTCACCGGTGGGCCAGGGAAGTACCCTAGACCCTAACTGGCAAGCCCTGAAGCCTACGGTTAGGGAACGAAATGCTGCCATGTTTAATAATGATTTAATGGCAGATATAAGGTATAATGACGTTGTATATTTGTTATGATTATTATAGTCTATAAAATGAATAACTTTGAATTTTGACCGTTATTTTTTACCAACATGGCAAATATAAAATCCCTCTGTCCAAAAAGTTACTGATATTCTTTAAAATGAGTGCCTGAACGAATCAAATAGGTGACTCTTTTTACTTTCGTGAAATAGAAAAGGAAAATAATAAAACAAGTGACAGTTCTTCCATTTTTATAATTAAACTTTTTACACGTAAGTTGTATATAATATTATATTATATTTCAGTTGACTTTTGTGATATGTTTTAGCCTTGAAAAAGGAAAAATATATTTTCCGAAAGCTTGGCGTTTGTAATAAATTGTTTAATTTTTTGCCTCTAGACCGCTATCCCCAAGAATTTTTTTTTTTTTTTTTTTTTTATTTTTATATAGTATATTAATATAATATTATATATATTTATAATTATATATATATATATATTATTACTTATTACATAAATGGTATATATTATATATATATATATATATATATATATATATATATAATATTATATAGTATATATATTACCTTTTATAGCTAATAAAATAGTTTGCAAGATAAACTATGAACCATACAAATGCAGAAAATATTTTACAATAAAAAAAAAAAAAAAAAAAAAAAAAAAAAAAAAAAAAAAAAAAAATGTAAAATATATTTAAATTTTGGGGTTTGAAAATCGATCCTATTTAACAAAAAAACATTCAATATCTATAATAGTAATATATATTATTTGCATTCACAAAATTATATATGGTATATTTTGAAAGCATCAATGTTGGTCGAAAAATTATATTTGCGCAAATCAATACAAAATCATAGAAAATAAAGGCGTCAGCGATGGCTATTAAATAAAGGCATCGCTGTCATTTTATATATAAAAGTAATTTTTAAAAAAATTTTTGATTTTCTTGGGATTTAGTTCGGGAAAAACGCTGATTAAGTATTATTTGGTTTTTCATTATATTTTTTGGTTTAAAAAAAACGTTATACTAACGTTTTATAGCTTCATCAGTGGTTTTGTCATATGAAAAAAAATAGTTGTCGATATAATTCAGAAAATTACATATACGAGGAATAATTATGTTTTCCGTGTATTCTACAAAATAATTAATCCGTATATCTAACTAGCGTGACGTCACAAATTTCGCTCTGAAGCTGTTCTATTAGAGACGGCATTGCATCAGCATGGCCGCAAGTTGCTAACCTAATAAAATTTACACTAGAAAAGCCCGCGGGAACTGTCAAATTCAAAGTTATTCGTTTCACAGACTATATTAATAATTCTGATCATTTTTTGCGTGTCTAGGTTTGTTGTGGGATCCCCAGGTTCAACACAGGTCATTCCAGCGCACAAGTACGTCCTTGCAACGGGTAGTTCGGTGTTTTATGCCATGTTTTACGGAGGTTTGGCCGAGTGTAAGGAAGAAATAGAAGTACCGGATGTAGAACCGTCTGCTTTCCTCACGTTGCTCAAGTAAGTATAAAATTGTACAATAATTATTGTGTGTATTTTGAAAGAATTAAATATCATATAAGAAGTTATTTATTTGCAATATAAGGAAAAAATGTATTAAATAAAAAAAACTTAAAAATAAAATATAGACTACACTATACATCTCAACGCGGACAAAAAACCTTTTTTTGTTGACACATGTTTACTTCTGGGTAAAGTCGACCGAGCCTTCCTCATCCAGCCATGTTGTTGTTTTCACGGGTTTTTTTAAAAAATATTTTTTCCCAATTTTTAAAAAAAATTTTTTTTTTTTTTTTTTTCTGGGTTATACAAACATATATTGAGATATTAATACTACAGTTTAATAAAGTAGGTTTTAAATATTCCATAGATGTATAAATAGTCCTTATACTACTAATTATAAGTCGGATACTGGTTAATAAGGATAAGTTCTCTACAATATGACAACACCGATAGAGGCGAGGGAGCCTATTCATTCATTTATTAACTTGTAGTACGTGTCGCACGTGTGCGGTAAAGCTTTGTTGCCGCTATCTCCCCGGCAGTATTAACGCATTTTCTTAGCTAGTAGTCCTTAAGTGTTTATTTTATTGACTTTTTCTGTTCAAAAAAACTATAAAAAAGGTTTGCCAGTGGCCAAAATTTGCAAGACAATTTGACTTAAATATATCATAATCTTGAAACGACTTTTGACCGGTAGGCACTCTCAATTTACCCATTGGCAGTCAGTGCGTTGTTGTAGAAAGGCCCTTATTAGGATAATATTTAGTAAAATTGTAAAATCTGAATTTTTTCTTTTACATTACAATATTTACTTACTTACATTGGTAACAAAATCATAATTATAACCCTGTTAATAAATTAATAATGTTTTATTAAAAATATATTTCGGTTATTCTAAGAATTATCTTCAGAATCTAAAAATAACATTTTTTTTTTTAATTTTTAAAATGATATTACATTATGAAACAATATTTTTTTTAACTTATACCGGGTCGTCTCCAAAATGCTTCAACCGCTATACTTTTTTTTACTTTCAGATAAAAAACAGATTTGTATTAGTTAGGTTATATGACATAAATTATTAGGATTGATTGACGACGTATTCAATTGTTTTTGGTCTCTTCCTGTTTCACCGAAATGATTACATCTTTTGATTTTTAAGGCACCCTCGGTATATTGCTACTTTTATCGATAAAAAATGACACTCTGAATAGAATGACATATCATTATGTTCAACTTTTGACATTGTCGCTTAAAAACAGATCTTATTTTAATTTCAATCCATTTTTTTTCAATCCACTAAGTTTTAATCAAGGAGCCTTGGAAAAATATTTTGATCGTCTAATAGGTTTCGTGGCTTCTTGTCTAGGCCGGTTTAAAAGATGTACAAAATTCGTATTGTTTAATCATACATATGTGCAATTTTTCAAATGGAACAAGGGTGGATCATTAGCATATTGGGAAAAAGATTTTTTTATGAATATATTGAAACCACACACTTGGTATTTCGATTCAAATTGTTGTTTATGAACCTGCGCGTTACCAATTACAATTAAAACCTATACGCGAAAATGTCAAAATTGACATATGATATTGTCATTCTATTCAGAGTGTCAGTTTTCTATCGCAAGAACAGTGAAATATACGAGGTGGTGCCGTTTTAAAAATTAAAAGTTATAGTCATTCCGCTGAAACACAGGAAGTGACCAAAAACAACTGGAATGCGGCAATCATTCCTAATTTATTTCATATAAACTAACCATACTAAATTCTTCTGTTTTTTATTTGAAAATTATAAAAAATTATTGAGGATGAGCCACTTTTGAGGCGTACCCGGTATAATTAAGACAGTACCGAGTTAATAAAGTAAGTTTTTATTTATCACTTCCTATCACCTTTCCTTGCTTTAATGGGAAACAGATTTACTTTATGTCTTTCTCTAATTTCAATAAAAGGTATCTTCACTAACCAGAAAAAAATCTACAACATCATTTTTTTTTTTCTCTCCCTGTCGCCGATTCTATTAATCTGTGGGAAAAGATTCTTTTGATTAAATTAGGGGTTGTCAATGTTTGACTAAAATTAATAATTTATATTAATTTCAAAAATTACCTAATTTCGAATATAAAAAAAAAAAAAAAAAAAATGTATTTTATTATTTTATCCTGTTTGGACTCTAAAAATTGTTTTTTCTAAAGTTTTATTTAAAAACCTGTTTTTTTTTTTTTTTTTTTTTTTAAAAAAAAGTTAATACGATATATTTTAATTTAATTATTAACTTCATTAAAATAAAAACTTACCCGGCTATGATAGGGAGAGTTCAGGTGTACTTGAGAAACGTAAGACAGTGTTGTGTTTCACGGCAGAGTCGTCAGGGAAAGACCGTTACGACAGAGACAAACCATCTATCGCTCGTGTCGCACTGTGTTAATGAAGCGCTTATCAATAACAAGACATTTGTCTGACCGCATGTTCCAGCTATTTATGAATGAGATGCTCAGTCTATATTTTATTTTAAGTCTATGGTTTAAATCCTTTTTTCTTTCGGTATTTAAATGATTTTGTCCACGACCACTTAATAATAAATCGATATTCTACTTCCTAGCTGAAGGAATATGGTGCCCATTTTGTAATAGAGTGAAATACACACACCGGAAAAATCTAGGGATATTATTTTATTAAAGTTAAAAATAAATGTTTCGAATAAACAACCACATATTTGTAGGCCAATTCTTTCTACTTCGATAGAAACGAAGTAGTCACACTAGTTATTTCTAAATTTGGGAGAAGTGTTTGTACATTTTTTGTCAAATGTTTAAAAAGCACCTAGCATCAATTGTTCGAATTTAACCTGTACTGGCTATGTTTTTATGATAACTGGCCAGAATTCATTCAAATAACTATGTTTAGTATTAAACGACATTATGGAGCGTAGACATCTTAACAGAGACAAAATGCTAAGGGCCTTGGGTATGCTCGAAGCTGGAATGCGCCAAGTCGACGTAGCTAGATCATTAAATACCACGCAAAGTGTAATATCGCGATTAAGTGCACGCTACCATGAAAGTGGCGATGTTGCTGAAAGGCACACAGGGCGACATCGCATTACTACCCCTCAGCAAGATCATTTTTTACAATTAAATGCTCGAAGCCGACCGACTCTTACAGCACCAGAGCTAGTTTAATTCTCCAGGAAAACACATAATGTAACAGTTAGTCCTGACACTGTTCGCATTAGATTAAGAGAGGTCAAATTAAGAAACAGACGCCCCTGGAGAGCTCAACCCATAACGAGAGGAAATCGAGAGGTACGATATTTGTGGCTCAAGATCATGTTCAGTGCTCGAATGAACAATGGGCAATGTTCTCTTCACGGATATGAGTCACGCTTTGGAATTCATCCGTATTCGAGAAGGCTTTAGGGTATGAAGAGAACCAGGAAATCTTAATCGGTTGCATCATGTTCAGGAAGTGCAACCTTATCAAGGACCTTGTTTAAGGTTCGACCAGCCAATCGGCCTAAAACGAAGGTTTTCAAGACCAATGTGTACTACCGGTTATGACGTATGGAGCTGAGACCTTGACACTGACCATCGCGTCTGCTAAGAGGCTCAGAGTGGCACAGCGACGAATGGAAAGATCAATGCTTGGAGTGTCTTTGCGGGATCATATAAGCAACGAGGATATACGTGCGAGAACAGGCGTCATCGACGTTGTGTCACGAATCGCTACACTCAAGTGAAAGTGGGCTGGACATGTGGCTCGAGTGACCGATGGTAGGTGGACCAAAACACTGCTCGAATGGAGACCGAGAGCTGACAAAAGAAACCAGGGAAGACCACCAACACAATGGACTGACGACATAAAAAGGATCACCAATAACTGGATCCAGAGCGCACAAAATAGGCAACAGTGGGCGCAAATGGGGGAGGGCTATGTCCAGCAGTGGACGCAAAGGGCTGGCTGATGATGATGATGATGACCCTTATCAAGGTGGAACAGTTATGGTCTGGGGAGCAGTCCAGTTAGGCCGAAAAAACGATCTCGTTTTCCTTGAAAGGTTTTTCTCAACAGGAATCACATTATCGGTATTTATCTTGAGGGCCTGTGTCGTGTTACCATATGCCACTGATTTTGAGAGAAACTTAATTCTCATGCATGCGACAATGCACGGTTTCATACAGCCAGAGTGGTTAGTGAGTTTATCATTGCTCATCAGTTAAACATCTTACCCTGGCCGGCACCATCTCCTGACCTCAACCCAATCGAGCACGTATGGGACGCGGTCCAAAGAAGAATTTTAAAAATAATTTTGAGAATGGGTATGCCTCGTGAAACTCGTAGGAATCTGGTTCAGGCCGTGAATGCAGCGTGGTAGGCTGTACCTCAGGAAGAGATCGACAACCTGATTAGGAGCATGGAGACGATGTAGGACTGTAATGAACAGTAGAGGAGGCTATAGCCTTTAATTAAGTAAAAATTGGTTTTATTCTTTTTTTTATTCACAGTTTAGAATAAAAAAAACTAGTGTGTATTTGTTTTTGAGTTCAATAAAAATCAAGTAAACATTTTGAAAGATCATTCGCCATAAATTTCGCATTTTTATTTCCAATACGTCCTGTAAACTATTTGTTTATTTTAATTTTATTATATCAGAAATGCAAATAATAAAATTACTGTTTATTACAAATAATAAATTACTTTTACATATTTTCTTTTAATTATAAGATAATATCGACGTTTCACTTCCTTTGTATCTCTTTCTGGACCACCCTGTATCATCCTTTAAACTTAATTCCAGATACCTCTACTGCGACGAAATCCACCTGGAAGCCGACACCGTTCTGGCAACGCTGTACGTCGCCAAAAAGTACATAGTCCCTCACTTAGCTCGCGCCTGCGTAAACTATCTCGAAACCAGCCTCACGGCCAAGAACGCCTGTCTGTTGCTGAGTCAGTCCAGGCTCTTCGAGGAGCCGGAACTGATGCAGCGTTGCTGGGAAGTGATCGATGCCCAGGTAAGACATAGCTTAAGTTGTTTGGATCTGACGAGGGGCTCTGATTTTGGTGGCGATAAAACAAAAGAAATGGATGGTAAGGTTGAGGATGAAAGCAAAAAAAGACATTTCAGTTTTAGTGCCTGTTTGCAGTCAACGCTTTCCTAACTAGCTAGTGTTTTTTTGTATGTTTTGAAGGTTATGTTGTATGAAGAGCGCGATTAAAATAGATGTGATGTGTTTTTGTTTCAATTTAGCTTCATTGAAAACCTCAAAATTAGTAAAATGAATAATTAATGAATTCAATTATGTTGAAACAAATTATGAAAACGAATTTGCGATCATTTACAATGTTAAAAAAATCAATTTAATATTATAGTAATCGCAAAACATTATCCGATGCACGTCATCAATCATATCTACATTGACAATAAAATCTATAAACCAAAAACCAAACTAAATGAAATTTTGGCAAAAATGTTTAAATTTGTTGTATAATTTAAGATAGGTACCGAGCAGCTCTTTATTTTACTTTATAGAGCAAATGATTGTAACAGATATTTTATTTAGATTAGAGCTGCAAAAATTAGTTTAAACCGAATTTTATTATCGCCATGTTGGTCACATTGCGCCGATTTCAGCAAGGTTGTCGTTTATTATTTGCCAGTTATCCTAGTGTCAGTCATTATTTTGTATAATATCGTGTTGTTGTTGAATCTTTGTGTTTCATAGTCTTTTTTTTTGTTAAATTGTACTTTTAAGCACAAACAATTCTTTTAAGAACTAAATTTTCCAGTTTTTGTATTGCATTTCTTGAAATTTGCCGAAGCATTTAAACAGTCGAGGTAAGGAGCTTGTAGCTTCCCTGATAACGCCATAATAACGCTTAGAATAATCTTAATAATAATAAAGTAAAATAAGCTACAAAAGAAATAAATCAAGTAATTACTAAACTATTAGTTATTAAAAATAAAACGTAAAAATCTTTAAATAATGATATTGTTACGGATTCCGTGGGTCCACTAATTTAAACTCGCGATAAAATACTTAACGAATTTATTTTTCTCACTCTGTACACACAACTTATACTATTTACAACACGATTTATGCAACTACTATTACTCTAACGGTTCTGGCACCTTCGCCAATTAATTCTCAATTTAAAGCTCGGTATTATCAAACTTCAAACTGGTCCAACTGCCAAGCGCGGGCCTTTATATACTCCTACTGACTGTTTCTCGAACCTTCTGTAATTTTCGATACTGTTCCGCTATCTTGACCAATAAATTCTATTGTCTGTTTCGCTTACTTGTCGACTTGATTAAGAGATGGCGCCTAAAAATGTCTTTTACTTTTTGGTGAATGCGCCATGTTTCTTGACACGTTGCGGCAATGTAGGCAACCAGCAATACAGTTTAGCGCCACATACACCTTGACAATATAATAAATATATTGTTTGTCACTTTCAAATTAAGATTCATCTCATAAATCCATCACAATCTGGCAGCGCTGTCGCCATCGTCACTGAAAGTTGATTGCGAACTTTTTATTTTAAACCACTATTTCTCTTCAGAGATGATAATGAAAGGCCAAAATGACAATACACGCACATGCGCAATGGCGTTTTCAATTATAATTCAAAATTAGTGGAAAAAGTTAGAACTTTTTAACTGTTTCTACTAATTAAAATTATAATAATTTTGATGTTCTCCATGCTTGTATTGAAATTAGAGGAACACATATCTACGGTAATTGAAACCACTAATTTTGAGGTTTTTAATGAAGCTTGAGCCTCACAGATTTTGAAGGTTATGTTTGCTTTTAATATTGGTTGAAATGCTACAGTGCAATCCACAATGGTTGAAACAATAATTGGCAATACTGTTTTAGAGGTTTTTAGGATTAACAGCTGATAAATACACATTCGAGTTTCTCAAATATATTGCCAACCAAATGAGCAAAATCATCATAGTCAACTATTTTCAATCGTTTTGGATTGCTTTGTACTTTCCTTAAAATTACGCGCCATTATAATTAATTATAATTTTATTTAAACAATAACAATAAATTTGCTTTAGTCAGAATGTCTACATTGTTTTGACAAATCAACCTTAAAATTTTATATTACCGCATTTTTAAACTACATACCTACTTTAAAATATGCGATTTTATATTTAATAGAATATAATCTATATTTTCTGTGACAGTGCTCTATGGAATAATTTTTCTCTATATTACAAATAATATCACTTGTTCAACTGAAAGTGTTCAACAAATACTACAAATTTATATACCGTGCTGGCAACTGTTACTTTTGGGTCGGCATTTACATGTGTGGAAGTAAATCGCATAGGGATCTTATTAAGTCGGAGTGAGAGAAATGCGACGGTGTATTGTCGCGGCGTTGCCGGTACGCCTTTCCCTATCAAGTAAAGTAAAATCACGATCGCAAACCGCTTATTTTTAAAAGACTTTTTTTTCAAGAGATAACTAGATAAAATCATTAGACATGTTTCCGAGCATCTGAAATGGAATTATAAGGATATTGTTAGGGTGTCATTTTTTTTATAACGAGAAAACGTCAGTAATCGCGATAATTTAAAACTCAACTTTTTAACACATAACAGGCTTAATAACTCAAGAACCACTTTATATATATGAAACTTTTTTTTATTTTCAAGATCGGATATTTTACAATAAGTTTACATAAGAAAAATTCGATAAGGTTGTTTTTTCCATTCAAAAATTGGAAACAATCTATCCATTTACTTTTAGAGGATAACAATTTTTAGCAATCGTGTAATTTTTTTATTGATAAAGATTTTCACGTACTGTCTACAAAGAAAATACAGCAGAAATATATTAACAAAGTTCTTGACAAAACTACAATTTATTATTTCTAATAGATTTCGAGATATCGATTTTTGAATTCAGAGTTCTAATAGCGGGACCACTATCGAACACCCACTCAATTCCACTTATTTTCGATTCGTTAATAAATAAACAAATTAAGTATTACGAAACGTAATTAAATCGTGAAGCTGAACGCATGACGTACACCTTTCCCTAGAACTTTAAGTACTGACAGAGGTATTGATTGGGTCGACCGGTCAACTGCGACAAATCTGCTATATCCCCTTCCACGTCTCTTAGCGATGTGCACAGTTTCTCGGTTTATTTCATACGTTTGGCAACGTGTTTACTGTCCTCTCTTTGTTCAGTACATTATAAACGCATTGTAGTCTTCTTACATACGGAAATCTCGACCCAAGACTAACCTTTTCCAGCCCTTAGTATAACCTCTAAAAATAAGTGCTTGTATTAAAAAAAAACATTGTATATAGGAAAACAGACATAATTGTTTTGAAGAAGTGTCTTATTATCCTGAACAATACGTTATTAGTATTTTATTATGTAGTAAGAACAATGGCTGGTGTAAAATAATTCATTAGAAGTATTATAAAGAAAACATCAAAAAAGGAATAATAAAATTAGTATAAAACAAACATTCCAATAATATTTTTGTTGCATATTATATAAACATTATTAAAGAAAAATAAGAAAGGCAATACTAGTTTTTGAAGTGTATGTATGTTGATGTGTATTTATTTAAAAAAAAATGTTAATCTAGTCAGAAAAAGCCTGTAATATTTCTTTTTGATATAGGTATAGAAACTAGAATATTTAAATGATATTATTTTGAAAACAAAAATAAAAAACGATGTTCCTTTCTTTTTTAATTTGTTATAATATATAAAAGTCTGCTAATATAATTGATTGTATACATTACTGTCTTTTTTCTAACACCCTTTAACCTAACCTTTACTAAAAGTCTGTCCAATGAGAGAGGATACATTGACAGTGATATTTGTATCTGTCATTTTAGTACATAGGTAAATTGAATTTTCTGTAATTTTTTTGGTCATGTCGTCTGTCAAAAGGTTCTTTAAAACTCGTTGGTCAGACTTTAATCCCAAGTATGATAGAATATAATAAAAATCTTTCAAACGTAACTAATAAACCAAAAAAATAACTAAAATGATAAAAAATACTAATCAAAATATATTAAAAAAAAAATATTTTAATGTGAGGAATTAACTGGTGACTTTTTGTTTTTATTTAAGGCTGAAATGGCACTAAAATCTGAAGGTTTTGTTGACATTGACATGTCGACTTTGGAGTCAGTACTAGGCAGGGAAACGCTGAACTGTAAAGAGATGAATTTGCTGGAAGCTGCGTTAAATTGGGCCGCAGCAGAGTGTGGAAGAAGGTAAGACAGTTATAATAAACAATTCTAGTACTGTACAGGGTGTCCCATGTTTATGTGTAGAGGTTAGTGATGGGAATACCGGTTCCACGTGAGTCGCATTACAATAGCGACCGTTCCGGAAAAATACCGCGATTTTGTAACAGAGGTTCCGACTTCGAAAGTGTTGCGGTCCTCGCAAAAAAAAAATATATCTAACTTATCTATATTTGTAGATTAATGTAACTTTTATCCGCCACTCATTTTCCAAATATCGAGTTTATAAATGTGTATAGCCAATCTATCTCATTTTTAGAAAAACGATGACATTTCTTGTTATTTTTTTTTCTTTATCCATTTTTTGTTTAAATCAAATGAACGGCTCATATTTATATGTATCCACCTGTCCAAACCACTGTCAAAAAAATTATTTATTGGTCTAGCTTAACCTTAAAAATAGATATAAACAATAAAACTTATATAAATGTATAGAAGCAAATAAAATATTTTTATTTTATTTTATTTGCTTTTGCGTTTCATCTTTCAAACAACACTATTTTATACCATGCCTAGTACATACCAAAAATCGCTATTTCGAAAGTAACGTAGCGACAGGAGCACCAACACCAATAGTAACCGACCAAATCGCGACAGGTAAAACCGAAACTCTAGAAGCGCTCCAGCGACTGCTGGAACGAAGTACGTGGCCGCCGAGGTCGAGTGTCGATAATCAGTTACAGCAGTTACTTCTGTTCGCGGCAGAGAACTAAAACTCTAGGAGCGCGACGGCTGGAGCCAAGTAGGTCGCCGCCGAGGTCGAGCGTCGATGCCCAGTTACAGCAGTTACTTCTGTTCGCGACAGGGAACTACAACTCTAGGAGCGCGACGGCTGGAGCGAACACGTCCCGATCGAGATCGCGCGGCGCTACGGACATACCAGTTCCAGATACTACTGTTGGCGACCGACGAAATCGCGACGGCTGGAGCTAAACACGTCGCTATGCGGTTATTACGGTTCGAGCTAACTTCAAGTGCGATTATAAATAATTTATTTGCAAATTATAAATAATTTTGTCGTCATTATGATCGTCGTTCTTCAGTAACAGGTTTCTGATTCGTTGTGGAGCGCGACACGACGTTACAAAAAAATACCGCTCCAAAATCGCGTTACTCAAATACCGACACATCACTAGTAGAGGTACAATGATGCGGTTTTCACACTGTGCTATTTTTTTATAAAACTAAAGCTACACACAACTTTGTCCTAGTACACATATTTCCTAAAATACAGGGCGAATTTTAAACTGATGCATTTTTTGGTTCCCTCGTATCTCGGTACTTTTGTAACTAAAAACTTTTTAAAAAAGACACGGCACAGAGAGAAGAATAGGTTCACCTTGTTCTGGAAAGCAATAAGTAGAAAAATACATGCTATGTACTCATAGAAACAAAATATAGAGTAATAACTTATCGCACAGCTTTTTTTTACAAAGTTTATATAACTCAATATGCAGCTACCTGAATAGAATAAAATACTAATTATTTTCAGAGAGCTAGAAGCTACCCCTCAAAATAAACGGGCGGTTCTAGGCAACGCCCTGTACCTCATCCGTATACCGACCATGACGCTGGAAGAATTCGCAAACGGAGCCGCCCAAAAAGGGATCCTAACCCAACAAGAAACCATCGATATTTTTTTTCACTTCACCGCCAATAACAAGCCCAGTCTACAGTACCCTATCAAGCCCAGAGCGGGCTTGAAAAGTCAGGTAAGCACGACTTTCACCTTGCAATTTTATTTAACATTTATACCAACTTCATAATTAGTAAGACATTTTATGAGATGTATTCTGTATTTACTAAGTGTGAGTCCCAGATGGGACCCTCCACAGCAGCCGCGAGATCCTGTTGTGGCTCAGTTCTACAAACCCTTTAAAGGAAAAAGAGTATTAAAGTTCACCCTCAAGACCCAACCTTTTAAGATAGGCTGTTATGTCCGAGGCTGATATGCCTCCTAGGTCTGATAGGTCTAGCATGGTTTTGCCCATAGATTTAGGAAGAACAGATATCACATTGTGCATTTTAACCCGATCAAACAATCGGAGGTTGACTACGTACTGTAAAAACCAACTGAGATAGAGAAGGCGACATTGCCACGTCTCAAATTTGCGCCTATCTACTTAGTTTGATTTGCAGAAAAGGTGACTTTAAAACCTTCACCGGATATCAATAAATCTCAATTTCTTAATTAAATTAATAGTTTATTTTTAAAGAAGCATGCGTAATAGTATGTTATTAACCAGAGGATATATACGTTACTATTAAAGGACATGTTTACTGTTTAATGTGCTGAAACGTCTAGAACTATTGGCAACGTCGCTGCTAGTCTTCCAGAATGAAATGAGCCGTCCGTCCCACCACCTCTCGCGACGGCCCTTGGTTCGTTATAGCGTACTACGTTTAGCTTACGGTGTGTTTGAAGTCGGAATCAAGTCCGAAGTGAACTTTTCAGTGTTTTTCAGTAGGTTTTGCTTTTGTTTAACGTACTTTTGAATCTGCGAATTTTCAATATGGTACGACAGTGTCAAATGTGTGGAAAAATAAGCTCAAATTACCCGAATTTGTCTTTTCACAGGTAGGTATTGTTTCCGCCGCGCCGTAATCGCCGTACATAGGCGTCTCACAAGGGAGCCTCTCACAATTAAAATAATTTCTAATTATATTTGTTGAATTTTGAGCTATTAAAACAAGAACGTAGTAACCAATTCGTCTCAATTACTACTTAACTGTTTTAGATCATAACAAATTTGAATATAAACGTTGCATTTGAAACTTTATTATAAGCCAGAAAGCGACATTTTTTTTCTTAAAATTGCGTCATATTTTGGTCATTATATACGATATTCTAAAGGAATTTTGCTCAACAAATAAACAAAGGTGTTTACCCGCCCTTTTTTACATTTTATTGCATTATTATATCTGCCCCTTCGGCCTCGTTTAAACAATTTTTTACCACCGTACAAATACCTCTTCCTAGAGTTATTTGTACGGTGTGTTTACCTTTTATTTAGAATGGGACGAACTGTAAATAATTCTTAGGCTACTAGTTTTATACATACTTATATACAGAGTGACCCAGGCCTCCAAAAAAGCTGTTTACCTATTACGTTTTAGGTTTGTAATTTTTATTTCAATTTTTTACATAAGATGGCCATTGTAACGCACATTTTCAAAATATTTTTGTCAACATACAAGGTGATTCTCGGGGTGATTCAAACCGCAATACATATGCTTAATACAGTTCATGAAGATTGGGACATTTAATTAAAATTTGATTGTCTGATGAAGCTACCTTTAAAAGTAATGGATTTGTAAATAAACGTAATATTCATTATTATGCAACAGAAATCCCATACTGTAGCACACAGATTTGATACTTTTAATGATAAATGCCTTCTATTGAGAGACTAAAAGGTAATTGCCTCGTATCAGAGCCATCATAATACAAGAAGAAGACCAAAAGTCAAATCTTGTCTTATATTTTCAAAAAAACACAATTTTCTCATTAAATATTGATTTTAGGTATAGGAAGTTATTAATAATACAAGATTAAACAACTATTACATAGTACTTTACAGGGAGCGAACTAACTAAATCGTTACTAATTACTAATTTCAAAAAGTTCTTTTTAAGATCAAAAAAGGTAAAACTAAAACCTAAATTATCATTTGAGATTAAACGGGAAGTTCTAAATAATGTTGCCTATTCTAAACAAGAAAAATGTGTTTATAAGTTTTATAACATCTCTAATTAAATTTGGACGAAAATAATATTTCTGTTTGCTGTAGGTAATTTTCTCAGGGAAAATACGTAAATAAAAATGACTTTTTAAGTAAAAAAAAGTCAAAAGGACAAGTTTTTCCATTTCAAAAAAGGACAGGTGGCAACCCTAGGTATTTCTGGAATGGAAATTTAATGGCAAATCTACAACTTTAGTTTGAAAATATATTCCGGCCCCCTATGTTTACAAAAATGTCTAAAATGTGCTTTACCATTGCCTCCATATTCTGAAAAAAAAAATTGAAAGTCACCAACCACCAAACCTAATATTGAACTGTTTCGGAAGCCTGAGTCACCCTGTAAATATTCAAAAGTAACTGAAAGTTTATATAGAATTAACTGAAAGTTTAAATTGAAAATCGACGTTGGAGCGATTTTCGAAAACTACCTACTAACGTTTCAACATAAGTATATGTGGGATATTATATTATTATATTAGACCTTATAACAAAACTCATCTGACGTGTTAATGTAGTATATTAATATGGAGTAAACATTTTACTAATTACTTTACTTTTACTTTACTAATTAAATTCGTTCCAAAAAACGATACGCCACTGGCCATTAGAACAATCCAAATGCGCCTAGTTGCCGGGGTCGGAAATTTTAGACTTCTCTGCCTCTTCTGTCCTTGTTTGACACATTGGAATGTTTGATACACTACCAACGAGTATTTATGAATGAGATGTTCGGTCTATATTTATAATGTCTTTGGTTTTGCCACACCCCTCAAACCTGGTTCTGCTCCCAGCAGGGCAGGCACACATAACGTGCTTCATTGTTTCATCGTCTTCCATACAGAGTCGGCATTCGGCGTCTTCCACCAGACCCATCATCTGCAGGTGTGATCTTAGCCGGCAGTGGCCCGTATATACTGCAGTGAGCGTACGCCCGTATATACGTAGACCGAGCTTGGAGATCAGTGCAATCGTTATAGCTAAACTAGATTTTATTATTGTTTTTCATCTTAATTTTTTAATTTTTATAAAGATTATGTGTCATTTACGTGGAAAAACGTTGAAAAAAATAAAACTGATTTGATATATTCGGACTTTTTGTACAGGGTAGCTCGAATTCGACGCTCATCATTGGGATTTCGGAAACCGTAAGAGATATACAGGATTGGTTAAATGGAGGCAAAGTTGCGCAATTTGATGCTCAATAAAATGCCGTATTGCATTTTTATTTTTTTTGCATAAAACATTCTGGTGATGGAATTTGCTGTACGAAACGTCGGCAAATATCAAAGTGACTATATACCATGCTGGTACTTTTGGTCGGCATTTACATGTGTGTAAGTAAATCAGCATAGGGATCTTATTAAGTCGGAGTAAGAGAAACGCGACGGTGTGCTGTTGCGGCGTTGCCGGTACGCCTTTCCCTATCAAGTAAAGTAAAATCACGATCGCAAACCGCTTATTTTTAAAAGACTATTTTTCAAGAGATAACTAGATAAAATCATTAGACATGTTTCTGAGCATCTGAAATGGAATTATAAGGATATCGTTGGGGTGTCCATATTTTTTATAACGAGAAAACGTCTGTAATCGCGATAATTTCAAAACTCAACTTTTTAACACATCACAAGTCATAACTCAAGAACCAGTTTAGATATTGAAACCTTTCTTTATTTTCAAGATCGGATATTTTACAATATGTTTACATAAGAAAAAATAGATAAGGTTGTTTTTTCCATTCAAAAATTGTAAACAATCCATCCATTTACTTTTAGAGCATAGCCATTTTCAGCAATCGTGTAATTTTTTATTGATAAAGATGTTCACATTCTGTCTACAAAGAAAATACAGCAGAAATATTAACAAAGTTCTTGAAAAAACTACAATCTATTATTTCTAATAGATTTCGAGATATCGATTTTTCAATTCAGAGTTCTAATAGCGCGACCCCTATCGAACACCCACTCAATTCCACTTATTTTTACCAAAAATGCAAGTGTTTTTAGCTTGTACTTTAAAAAAAATCAAGCTATAGGGAAAATTACAACGACTCGTAGTATAAATAAACAAATTAAGTATCACGAGACGTAATTAAATCGTGAAACAAAGCATGACGTACACCTTTCTCTAGAACTTTAAGTACTGACAGAGGTATTGATTGATATCGACCGGTCAACTGCGACACATCTGTTGTATACCCTTCCACGTCTCTTAGCAATGTGCACAGTTTCTCGGTTTATTTCATACGTTTGGCAACGTGTTTACTGTCCTCTCTTTGTTCAGTACATTATAAACGCATTGTACTCTTCTTACATACGGAAATTCCGACCCAAGACTAACCTTTGCCAGCCCTTAGTATAGTGTTTTAATAGTGATGAAAGGATTTAATTAAATTGAAAAAAAAATCGGGTCCGTATTTAAAAAAATTAAGTTGATGACGGTCGCCAGAAGCCGAAACGTCAGAGTCAATATTTAATCACACAGAGTTATAGAGCACAAAAAGTGGCCATGAAAATGTGTTTTTCATTTTAAGTTATCTTAACAAATAAAGCCAGGAAACAATAGAAAACAAAATTGAAAATTCCCGATGAAATTGAAAATTCCCAAAAAATTTTTTTTCGAATATATTCGGAAGTATTCGGAATTTTTCAAAATGCAATACGGCATTTTATTGAGCATCAAATTGCGCAACTTTGCCTCCATTTAACCGATCCTGTATCTCTTACGGTTTCCGAAATCCCAATGATGGGCGTCGAATTCGAGCCACCCTGTACAAGTAATGTTATTTAAAATATTTATAGCACGCCCATGAATTGCTCGCTAACAGAGAATTTCGTTTCCCTCCTTACGGATGCCCCACATTGTATATTATAAGCTAGAGGATTTAAGTATTTTTTCTTCCTCTTTAGGTTTGCCATCGGTTCCAGTCGTGCGCCTACCGCTCGAACCAGTGGCGTTACAGGGGGCGCTGCGACAGCATCCAGTTCTCCGTCGATCACCGCATTTTCGTGGTGGGTTTCGGGCTGTACGGATCCTCGGGCGGCGCCGCTGACTATGCTGTCAGAATCGAACTGAAACGTCTAGGCCGCGTTTTAGCGGAAAACGACACAAAGTTCTTCTCGGATGGATCAAGCAATACGTTTCACGTTTATTTCGACAATCCCATTCAGGTAAGAGATATCTCTTCTGTGACAGACTATTTACATTTTATCTCGATCAGACATTGTTTTCATCAAAAATCGATGATGCCAAATTTCTGCAGATTGCGTTAGATCTACGGCTTGTATTAAAAACAAAGTATGTCTTTGAGATTATTTTTAGTTTTCTAATTAAATTAAATTAAAATTTATCAGGAAAGTAACTGTGACAACGCTGCTTCAGGAAGACCGTTTGGTCTCTATGGTTTTTCTATTGTTTTTACTGACTTTTGATAGATTCATTCAACTTATGTTTAGCAGTGTTGCTGCGCGGTTGTGAACTTTTTGTTTTTCAAGTAATTTTTACTGTTTTTCTTTACAAAGGAAGGTTTTTAAGGTTCTAAGATCGGTTCATCAATGCTTAGTTTGCAATAAGGTGGAACAGTGGTGTCCCTAGTTTAAGTTTTAAGTAGGTTATTATAAAAAAAAACTTTACTGAAAATATTATACCTATAGGATTTTTATGGACTTCACATTTTGAATTCTCATGTATATTACTATAGTAGAGCAATAATTACTATACAGGGTGTCCCAGGCTGAGCGTGCATTAGAATCTAGATCGGAGATTTTTTGCATATTATTTTATTACAACGAGATCTATCGATTAAAAATATTTTCAATATGGCGGCACTTCCGGAAATACCGGAAGTTGACAGCAACTTTCTTATTCTAAATGGGTACCCCCATTTTTTATTACATACTTAAATTCTCTGTAAAATTCTATGAATTTTGATATCAACCACACTATATCTAACATTAACCGTTTTTGGTTTTAATTTATTTTTTTTTATTTTTCAACTTCTGGTATTAGGTGTTAGAAAGGTACGCAAGATATACACTATATAATTAAAGGTGTTGTTAAGAACCATTATGTCACCAATAACACTACAAGTTATATAATTGTTCCCTTAAATCGTTTTTTTTGCACCTTTCAAATGGTTGCATGCTTTATATAACCTGTAGTTGCCGAATATCAAACCTAATGACATAACCTCAAATTTTTAATATAATCAAAACAAATAATATATTAGCAAACAAAGCAATTCGGTATTATAATAAATAATAAAAAAATAAAGGTTCAAAAGAAAGGTTCTTCAGAGTTTAAAAAAAATAGGAATAATCCAAACCTCATTCAAACTACATCTACCAATATTGATGATCTATTAAATAATTCCGCTTGGGGGCGCATGTGTTTTTTGGAGGTAAAATTGATTTTCACACAGTAAATTTAATATCGTATATGTATTTAGTACTTTGGATAGGCACAATAGAATTTATTAAGCCAGTAATTTCTATAAAGTCATTTGCATAACGCAAACGCTTTTGTAGGCTATGACAGGGATGGCGTCATTTTATCTCTTTTGTTTCTGGTCTGGATTATCTGCGCAAGACAACTTTTTATGTTAAAAAAAGAGAATATTAAAGTAGTTAGTCAGAAAGAAACAAGTATATTTTCAAAAAACGCGCATGCGCGATATTTCTATGGAGGTAGTCTCTGGGAACCTTCTCAACACCACTATATAACCATTATATACCCTTTTTCAGTTTTATAGCGGTAACTCGATAGGATATATAAAGGTGTTGAGAAAGTTTTCAGGACTTTGGTTGCACACTTTGAGTGTTAAGGGTTACCATAGGAACAGTTATAAAATGGACCGTTTAGGGCATATAAGTGTTATATAATGGTTACCAATAACTCACGACAACCATTCTAGATGCGTTTAGGTTGTATAATATGGTGTTGGGAAGTTTCCTAACACACTTATAAAACAAAAAATGCTTGTTGGGACAGCTGCCATGGAATTGAGCGATTAAAAAATTATCATAAATCTTTTTTTTTCAAATAGAAACCCACTTTTTTATTTCACTAGTGAAAAGGTTTTTCAGTTCATTACTTTTTGATTATACATGTTCCTATACCTAAAATAAATCGTTTTTAAGTTAGGTTTAAAGTTATACATCAAAATCAAACCAAAATTTAAATTAATATTATTTTTTACGATTGTTGACAAACAAACACGCCACTTAACAGAGTTGTCATATTTATGCACTCATCTCTTTTTAACTTATATAAAAGTGTTAAAGTATGTACGATAGTAAACAAAAGGAGTGTTGTATCTTTAGTTAGATGTCTCTTTGGATTTTCCAATATTTCTTTACTTATCCACGTAAAGATACAGAGTGTCCCAACATTCCTTGGATATAGAACTACTACTTAATTTTGGAAACAAAATAAGTTCATTGGACACAATTTACCTCTATACAAGTGCTTCGTTTGGCCGTTAGAGGGCATCAAAAAAAATAAACACATTAAAAAATATAGAATTCTTAGATTCTTAAATTATTTAAATAAATATCTTTTTACGATTGTTGATAATAAAAAAAAACACTCCACTTGTAGACCGAAAATACAGAAATAAATATATAGGACTTTTTTTGGAGAGACAGAAATAAACACGAAACTCAACAGCGTTGTCATATTTATGCACCCATTTCTTTTTAATTAATATAAAAGCGTTAAAGCATGTATGATTGTAAAACAACTGGTGTTTTATAAATATTTGTTGTGTCTCCCCTTAATTAGATGTCTTTGAGTTACTATACATAAAATAACCTAACTAATTTGACAGGTGGAACCTGAAAGCCTTCTACGGCTTCAGCAGTGCTGGACGGAGGTGAATTGAAGTTATTTCGGACAGGAAGGAATGAGCGAGGTCACCGTGGGACAAGTTACGTTCCAGTTCCAGTGTTCCTCGAGAGCACGAACGGAACAGGTGTCCAAGGAGGGACAGATTCCCGAGCTGATATTCTACGGACCGGCGCACGAAGAACACTGAACACTAATTCGAGGTTTAAAGTATTCGTGAGAATAGTGATGTTCTAAAAAGGAACGAATGTATTACAGAGTTCTTATTTATAATGGGGAAAATAACCTAAAAGTTGATTTTTATGTCTGTGAAATTAATTTTAGAATTCCTGTCCTTAGGATTTCAGGCTAAATTTCGTGGATAAAGCCATACAATCCATATTAGTCGGTAAAGATTTTGGTGTGTACAAAGAGTACAGTCAATCGGTTCAATACAATAAATGTAATGGATAAAAAGAGAAAAAATATTTGCCCAAACGTATGAAATAAAGCATCTCGCTTATGTAATAAACACTTATTTCTCTTCTCTCCAACTTTCATGCCTGCCATAGCGATTTACTTGTAGACATGTAAATAACGATACAAGACTCTTTCTCTTGCCGACACGGATATGTTTTAGGTTGTTATAAACAAACTTTGTTTCTCTGAGTACATCAATACGTTTTTCTATATACCTATCTCTAGAACGTTTTATTTTTGACGCGCGCTGGGAATAAAAATCAAGGCCGTGACAAAATGTAGTGACGCGTCGTATAAAACTTAAAACTATTTACCTTAAGGTAAAACTACTTTTACGTTGTATAAAACTATTTGTTACAGGCGCAGAACTATTTTAACACGCAAAACTATCATAAAGATTGCTTAAAGAGGGTTGTTAAATTTCCTAAGGGGATTATGGTTTGGGGTTGCATGTCAGCAAGAGGTTTGGGCAAATTAAATTTTATAGATGGCACTGTTAACGCCCAAAAATATCAACATATACTTGAGACCTCACTTTTGCCTAGTGCTCAAGAATTGTTTCCAAACGAAAACTATATTTTTCAACAAGATGGAGCTTCGTGCCATTCAGCAAATTCAACTAAAAATTGGTTCGGTCATAATAATATAAAAGTTCTATCCTATCCTGCAAGTAGTCCGGACCTCAATGTTATAGAAACTGTGTGGCATAAAATGAAGCAATATTTAAGAAACCGCCCTCAACGAACAATTTTTGATTTGCGGACAAAACTGCAGGAAATTTGGGATAATTTTTCTCCTCAAATGTGCCAATCTTTGGTAAATACAATGCCATTAGAGTTCAGGCAGTTGTTAAGGCGAAAGGTGATGTAACTCCGTATTAAACAAATTTCTTGTTGTGCTGTCCCAATATATAGTTGTCAGCAAACTTGGCTTGATTTTGGCAAAATAAGCTACTATCAAAAGTGATTTGTTTGTAAAGTTATAAAAATATAGTAAAATTGTCTAGATCATATTGTAATGTTTGAATTTAGAATAATAAACAAAATAAATTAAGTCGTTTTAACAAATTACTATTTTTATTGCAAAAAAGACCTTGTCCCAACATATAGTTGTTAGGGCTCGTATAGGATTTTTTTGGAGAGACAGAAATGAACACGATACTCAACAGCGTTGTCATATTTATGCACCCATTTCTTTTTAATTAATATAAAAGCGTTAAAGCATGTATGATTGTAAAACAACTGGTGTTTTATAAATATTTGTTGTGTCTCCCCTTAATTAGATGTCTTTGAGTTACTATACATAAAATAACCTAACTAATTTGACAGGTGGAACCTGAAACCTTCTACACGGCTTCAGCAGTGCTGGACGGAGGTGAATTGAGTTATTTCGGACAGGAAGGAATGAGCGAGGTCACCGTGGGACAAGTTACGTTCCAGTTCCAGTGTTCCTCGGAGAGCACGAACGGAACAGGTGTCCAAGGAGGACAGATTCCCGAGCTGATATTCTACGGACCGGCGCACGAAGAACACTGAACACTAATTCGAGGTTTAAAAGTATTCGTGAGAATAGTGATGTTCTAAAAAGGGGCGAATGTATTACAGAGTTCTTATTTAGTAATTTTGGGAAAATAACCTAAAAGGATTTTTATGTCTGTGAAATTAATTTTTAGAATTCCTGGGTCCTTAGATTGTACAAATTTCGTGGATAAAGCTATACAACTATACATAGTCGGCAAAGATTTTGGTGTGTACAAAGAGTACAGTCAATCTGTTCAATACAATAAATGTAATGGATAAAAAGAGAAAAATATTTGCCCAAACGTATGAAATAAAGCATCTCGCTTATGTAATAAACACTTATTTCTCTCTCCAACTTTCATGCCTGCCATAGCGATTTACTCTTGTAGACATGTAAATAACGATACAAGACTCTTTCTTGCCGACACGGTATATGTTTTAGGTTGTTATAAACAAACTTTGTTTCTCTGAGTACATCAATACGTTTTTCTATATACCTATCTCTAGAACAATTTTTATTTTTTGGACGCGCGCTGGGAATAAAAATTCAAGGCCGTGACAAAATGTAGTGACGCGTCGTGTATAAAACTTAAAACTATTTGTTCAAGGTAAAAAACTACTTTTACGCGTATAAAACTATTTGTTACAGGCAAAGAACTATTTTTAACACGCAAAAAACTATCTATTACGTGTAAAAAACTACGGTTACTCGTAAAAAGTATTTGTTACGCGCAAAAAAACTATTTTTTACGTGTAAAAAACTGTTACACGTAAAAACGCGCAAAAAACTATTTTTTACATGTAAAAAACTATTTGTTACACGCAAAATCTATTTTTTACGTGTAAAAAACTATTTGCTACACGTAAAAAGACTGTTTGTTACACGCAAAGAACTATTTTTTACATGTAAAAAACTATTTGTTACATATAAAACTATTTTTACGCGTAAAAAAATATTTTTAATGCGTATAAAACTTTTTGTTGCAGGCAAAGAACTATTTTTAACACGCAAAAAACTATCTATTACGTGTAAAAAACTATGTTTACGCGTAAAAAATATTTGTTACGCGCAAAAAAACTATTTTTTACGTGTAAAAACTATTTGCTACACGTAAAAAAACGCGCCGAAAATCTATTTTTTACATGTAAAAAACTATTTGTTACACGCAAAATCTATTTTTTACGTGTAAAAAACTATTTGCTACACGTAAAAAGACTATTTGTTACACGCAAAAAACTATTTTTTACATGTAAAAAACTATTTGTTACATGTAAAACTATTTTTTACGCGTAAAAAAATATTTTTAATGCGTATAAAACTTTTTGTTACAGGCAAAGAACTATTTTTAACACGCAAAAAACTATCTATTACGTATAAAAAACTACGTTTCACTCGTAAAAAGTATTTGTTACGCGCAAAAAAACTATTTTTTACGTGTAAAAAACTGTTACACGTAAAAAACGCACAAAAAACTATTTTTTACATGTAAAAAACTATTTGTTACACGCAAAATCTATTTTTTACGTGTAAAAAACTATTTGCTACACGTAAAAAGACTATTTGTTACACGCAAAAACTATTTTTTACATGTAAAAAACTATTTGTTACACGCCAAATCTATTTTTACGTGTAAAAAACTAGTTGTTACATGTAAAAATATTTTTAACGCGTAAAAAAATATTTTTAACGCGTATAAAGCTTTTTGTTACAGGCAAAGAACTATTTTTAACACGTAAAAAACTATCTATTATGTGTAAAAAACTATGTTTACGCGCAAAAAAACTATTTTTTCCACGTAAAAAAAAACGCGCAAAAAACTATTTTTTACATGTAAAAAATCTATTTGTAACACGCAAAATCTATTTTTTACGTGTAAAAAATTATATGCTACACGTAAAAAAACTATTTGTTACAATGTTTTTTTAATTTATTACTTTTTCAACAATTTAATAGCACGTAGTGCACATACAATTTTTATTTTTGTCGCTCGTTCATCTTAAATATTTTCTTAAAAAAAATGAAGTATATGCACAAAAGGAAGAAAAACAATCGATCAAGTCAGTGTCAAAGACAAAGACGGTAGACCATCAAGTGTCGTTGATGTTTTCAACAAAAATGAAGCGAATTTATTTATCCACGTAGGTTATATTATGATCTAAGGTTACATCGTGAATTTAAAGAGATAATATAGATGTTTTTTTCAAAAAAAAACTTGCCATTATAATAATAATTCCCAAATACTAACAATCCTTTTTAGTAGGATATATTTTGCCCCTTTGATTTGGACTAGACTTTCAAATTATTTATTACTTTTTTTTATTGAAATTTTCGACTGCCCATTGAACCCTTTACGTGACATTTATATACAGTGCGTTTGTGATTTAGTTTTTTCATAAAAGACTGTTTGTTTATTTCATTTTTTACGGACTTTTCTTTAATTTATGTATGTATTTTTAAGTTTAAAACGCTTGTAAGCCAAATGTAGACGTTTAAGTTCGCTAACCAGTTTGGTTATTCTATTTTTATTTTCTCGTTGTCATATATATGAAGTTTCAGAGAAATAGGTAATCATAGAGAATCCCTAATGTTAACGTTGTTGTTAACATATACATATATATTTCTGAATTACTCTAGATTTACTTATTTCTCTGGCTGTGAAATACAATCCAAACTTTGACATTAATTCATTATAAACTCGATGAAATAAAAAAATGGTTTCTTGTTTTCTATTTGATGATTAATTATTCACGACATTTTTATTTTGTTGATTGGTTTTGAAAACAAGAAATTATTTTATCGTAGCTTAAACATGTAGTAATAAATCCTAGTAGGAAATCCTAGTTGTTGAACTCATTATTTTGGTTATATTTGTTAGTGATTTTTCAGAATTTTATATTATTACTTTTAAGAGATCTCCACCTCTGTATACTTGATCGGAAATATATATTAAGAGTATGTTTACTTTATTTTATTTTATGCAATTGCGAAGTTGCTATCCATGAACTTATTAAATGTTCTAATATTAAATAATGCATTTAAAATATTCTTGGATTATTCGTTAATAAATACTGGTGTGGTAAATGGAGTAAATAAAATCTCCAACCCCGACTACACGATAACGTCGTTATTTCCATGTTTTTCAAATCCGCGATGCCTCCTATTCAATCAGTCGTTTCATAACAGAATATTCTACATCCTACGTCTATGTAATTTAATATGTGTAGACTGAGACATGTAACTCGTGAGATTTTCAGCATTATATCAATAGAGGACAAAAACAGTATTGTTCCTAAAGGTGCGTCCAGGCTTGAGCATTTTAGCCCGAACGAACCATAGACTTAAAATAAAATATAGACTGAGCATCTCATTCATAAATAGCTGGAACATGCGGTCAGACAATGTCTTGTTATTGTTTTAAGTTATAACGAGTGCGACACGAGCGATAGATAGGTTGTCTCTGTCGTAACGGTCGTTCCCTGACGACTCTGCCGAGAAACACAACACTGTCTTTCGTTTCTCAAGTACACCTAAACTCTCCGTATCATAGCCGGGTAATTTTTTTATTTTAATGAAGCTATAATTAAAATTAAAAATATATCGTATTTAAACTTTTTATATTTTATTAAGATTTAGGACAGGTTTTTATAAATAAAAAGTTTAGAAAAAAACGTCTTAGAATCCAAAAGGATAAAAATAATAAAATACACGTTACAGAAGAAATTTTATAATCGAAATTGTGTAATTTTTGAAATTAATAATAAATTATTAATTTTAGTCAAACATTACAACCTCTAATATTAATCAAAACAGGATCTATTCCACAGATATATAATAAAATCAGCGACAGGAGAGAAAAAAATATGATCGTTGTACCTTTTTTTTTTCTGGTTAGATGATGTCTTTATTATGTAAATTAGCGAAAACATAAATCTGTTCCATTAAAGCAAAGAAGGTGATAGGAAGTGGATAAAATGAAAACTACATTTATTTAACTCGGTACTGTCTTTATTATACCGGGTGCGTCCCAAAAGTGGCTCATCCCCATAATTTTTTTATTTTTTCAAATAAAAAAAACAAGATTTAGTATGTTAGTATATGACATTAATTAGGATTGATTGACGCATTCAATTGTTTTTGGTCACTTCCTCTTTCACCGGAAATGACTATAACTTTTAATTTTAAAACGGCACCCTCGGTATATATCTACTTTATTCGATAGAAAATGACACTCTGAATAGAATGACATATCATATGTCAACTTTTTGACATTTTCGCATATGGTTTAATTGTAATTGTAACACGCGGTTCATAACGACAATTTGACTCGAAATACCAAGTGTGTGGTATCAATATATTCATAAAAAAATGCTTTTTCCAAATATGCTAATGAGTCACCCTTGTTCCATTTGAAAAAAGATGAAGCATATGTATGATTAAAATACGATTTGTACATCTTTTTAACCGGCCTAGACAAGACACAGAAACCTATTAGACGATCAAAACTATTTTTTCCAAGGCTCCTTGATTAAAACTTAGTGTTTTTAACAACACCATGGCACCCTGATTGAAATTTAAAATAGGATTTTTGTTTTAAGCGACAATGTCAAAAGTTGACATATGATATGTCATTCTATTCAGAGTGTCATTTTTTATCGAATAAAGTAACAATATACCGAGGGTGCCTTTAAAAATCAAAAGATGTAATCATTTCGGAGAAACAGGAAGAGACCAAAAACAATTGAATACGTCAATAAATCCTAATTTATATCATATACCTACTAACATACAAATCTGTTTTTTTTTATCTGAAAAAATAAAAAAGTTATAAGGGTGAGCCACTTTTGAGACGACCCGGTATATTAAAAAATATTGTTTCATAATGTAATATCATTTTAAAATTCTTGTATGTTAATTTAGATTCTGAAGATAATTTTAGAATAAACCGGAATATATTTTTAATAAAAACATTATTAATTATTAACAGGGTTATAATTATGATTTTGTTACAATGTAAGCAAGTAAATAATGTAACGTAAGAGAAAAAATTCAGATTTAACATTTTACTAAAATATTATCTAAATAAGCGCCTTTCTACAACAACGCCACTGACTCCCAATGGGTAAATTGAGAGTTGCCTACCGGTCAAAAGTCGTTTCAAGACTTAAATGGATTATTTAAGTCAAATTTCTTCAAATTTGGCACTGGCGAACCATATTTTATAGTTCTTGAACAGAAAAAGTCAATAAAATAAACACTTAAGGACTACAAGCTAAGAAAATGCGTTAATACAGCCGGGGACATAGCGGCAACAAAGCTTTACCGCACACGTGCAACACGTACTACAAGGTAATAAATGAATGAATAGGCTCACTCGCCTCTAATCGGTGTTGTCATATTGTAAAGAACTTATCCTTTTTAAACAATATCCGACTTATAATTTAGTAGTATAAGGACTATTTAATACATCTATGGAATATTAAAACCTACTTTATTAAACTGTAGTATTAATATCTCAATATATGTGTATATAAGAAAAAAAAAATATTGATAATATTAAAGACGTGACAACATAGGCTGGATGAGGAAGGCTCGGTCGACTGTACCCAGAAGTAAATATGTGTACAAAAAAGATTGTTTGTCCGCGTTGAGATGTAAATAGTGTAGTCTATATTTTATTTTAAGTCTATGATTGCCACCGACCGCTGTCGGGTTTCTAGGAAAGAAACCTACGTCGCCGGACGACAACTAAAATCCAGTTTATATTTTATTAAAATCGATCCTGACGAATAAATGAATTTTATAAATGAATGGTTTTTGCTACCGAATTACTAGAATACAATATTTCAAGGCAGATGACGCATCTATTCGATAATTTTTATTCGAATAGTTTTCGACGAATGTTTTCTTACTAGCTATCGAATTATTCGAATGAATTGCAACTATCGAATGTTTCGATAGTATTCATTCGATAGTTCCCACTACTAATTAATTGTATGACGGACTATAACTAATAATAAATAACTATTGTAGATAATTTAATCGACTTACCTACTGATGGTACATTTATACACAAGGCTTGGGTTAATTTCAAGTATGTCCGTCCCAATTCATAGCAGCATATCTGTAGCACGTCGCTAATATCGATGAGTAAATCTAAGAAGTCAATTAAGGAAACCATTGGGTTTGAAATATTTTTTTTTGCTATGCCACCATTTCTTACCATGTCCTAATATTTTAATATAACAAGGAATCACCCCTTAGAGTTTTTTCGCATTAGTTTTGAAACACCCTGTATAATTTGAACGCGTCCTGTTTGTTGGAAATTCGTAACAACATGTGTCAAAATAAATTGCTCTTGTTTTTTCCGCTAAGATACAAAAATTTAAAATATAAAAACTCAAACTTGCTTATACAAGATCATAAATAATAAAAAAAAAGTAGAAACTTTAATTTAGGTGCAAACCTAGAGTATGGATATCTTTCAGGAAACTATCTTAACTTCCACAGAGTGGCTGGATTGGGCTTGGGCTTCCTTTTTGGCCACTTTACATAATCCTAAGGTAATATTAAATATATGTTTTAATAGTTTCAGAGATATTAATAAATAAAATACTATAGTCCATAAAATGAATAACTTTGAATTTTGACCGTAATTTTTTACCAACATGGCAAATATAAAATCCCTCTATCAAAAAAGTTACTGATATTCTTTAAATTGAGTGCCTGAATGAATCAGATAGGTAACTCTTTTTACTTTCGTGAAATAGAAAAGGAAAATAATAAAACAAGTGACAGTTCGTCCTCTTCTTGCAAAAATCAACACGTAATGTCATAATTGACAAAAGTAAAATGTCATCAGCTTTTGACATTTCCAAATATTAGATCAATGCCGTCTCTAATAGAACTTCAGCCCTCGGAACAAGATTTATGACGTCACGCTAGTTAGATACTACGGATTAATAAAATATGTTGGAGAATACATGGAAACATAATTATTTCTCGTATTTTTTGGTTTGTTTTTTAAAAATGATATAGTTTACTTAAAATATACATAATATACAGTTAATAAATACAATATAATATACATACGGCATTTATAGTAATAAATACTTTGGCAAATAAACTATAGAACCACACAAATGCAGCAAATGTTTTACAATATACAAATAATGAATAGGTGGTACATAAGATAATGGGTAAAATGCAAAATATATTTTAAATTTTGGGGTTCGAAAATCGATCTAATTTAACAAAAAACATTCAATATCTACTAATAGTGATGTATTATTATTTACATTCACAAAATTTATTTATATATTATAATGTTTACTGCAATTAATAAACTAATATAAACTTCAATATGTGGTCAAAAGATGACCACATATTTTTTTAAATTATTATTCTTAACACAAAAACTATCTACATTGACTATAGAGTACGATTTCAGCTATATTGTAAAACATTTGCTGCATTTGTATGGTTCATAGTTTATCTGCCAAAGTATTTATTACTATAAATAGGTATATATATATATATATATATATATATATATATATATATATATATATATATATATATATATATATATATATATATATATATATTGTATTTATTAACTGTATATTATGTATATTCATCATGTAAACTATATCATTTTTAAAATACAAACCAAAAATACGAGGAATAATTATGTTTTCCATGTATTCTACAACATATTTATTAATCCGTAGTATCTAACTAGCGTGACGTCATAAATCTCGCTCTGAGGCTGTTCTATTAGAGACGGCATTGCGTCAGCATGGCCGCAAGTTGCTAACCTAATAAAATTAACACCAAAAAAGCCCGCGGGAACTGTCAAATTCAAAGTTATTCGTTTTACAGACTATACATATATTTTTCAGTCTTTTTTATAAAAATTATTAAAAATACAAGAAATGTCCTGAAATCGAAACTATACTAGGTATTTACTATAGTTGTCCTGTACTTACTTTACTATAAATATCGTAATCTTAAATTATACAGGGTGCTCAAAATTCTACGCCAAACTTTCTAAAATAGAAAATAATTTTTCTTTGTTTTTTTTAATGGAACACCCTGAATATTATTTTTTTGTTAGATGGTGAATTAAAAAATGAACTTTTTGTGATTAAAATAATTCAAAATTTTTTATTGAATTCGCAGATATTGGGGGTATTATACTACATATGGCATTTTCTACAGTATTTTTATCAAACCACCCTATGTTTGCAACATTTCGTCGACGCAAACACATCGTACGACAAATCGTTGCGTGTGGACCCCACTTTAGATTAATTAACCATAGAAAAAAAGCAGAGTAATCATTGTGTTAACATTTTCCACGAATCCACGTCATTTTGACACAATTCCTGACAAAAATGTCGCCTTCACATTTCGCAAAACATAATCAAAATCCATGTAGATGTCCAATAATGAACATACCCTAACACAATACAGAAAACCAGTCAAAGAAGTGATGGCAGGCCTCGGATCAGCCTTTCTAACCATTGGACTAACTTTTCCCATCACCAAACTCATCTACCGACAAATTCTAGAGAACCGAAATGCCGTGGACTCTTACATGATGATGAAACGAGAAGGGTACATTATATTGTACCGAGGAATCTTGCCTCCAATGATCCAGAAATGCCTCACTCTACCCACCATGTTTGGCATGTTTTCTGCCGCTACAATTCCACTGAAACAATTCGAAATGAACGAGTATCTTGAGAAAATATGCGCTAGTTTCTTGGCTGGAACCTTTGAGGCAATTCTGATGCCTTTCGAGCGAATACAGATGGTTTTGGTGATGTCCCAGTACAACCATCAGTACAAAAACATGTTTCATGTAGCTCAGGTCATGGCAAAAGACTACGGAATCAAGGAATTCTACAGAGGATGCACCACAATAACCTTAAGAAACATTTGCTCAAACTCCTGTTTTTTCATTACGAAATCCGAACTACAGAAGAGATTACCACTATCCGAACAAGTACATTTGAAGCACTTTCAAAACTTCATTCACGGAGCCCTACTTGGCACTATAATCACTGTGATAATGTATCCATTAAAGGTCATAAAAGTCCACATTCACAAAGACGTAGGAGGGAGATTTAAGCACATGTTTGAAGTTTCTAGAGAAATTAAAAGAATGGGTTCGGGGGGGATAACGAATTTCTACAGAGGATTGGTTATAAACACTATAAAAGGTATTTTGTCCTGGGGAATTACCAATTCCTCCTATGAATATATTAAAAAACATCTTTAAGTTACTTGTGTTTCTTTTAAACGTCAAGATTTTTCTTGATTTAGGTAACTAAGAACAATCTTTAAATTGTCAAAGGGTTTTTTCCCCAATGAATAGCTCAGTAGATTGAATTGTGCCATAAACTTAGGTACAACTGATATCGGAGATGGAGAACTAACCTTTGTCAAACTGTCCCAGATACTGGCTTTTTTTAAAGCCCTGAGACTGTATAACGAGTTATAACTCAAGAAAGGATAAAAAACTATCTATAAGCTTGTGGTGATCAATTTCAATTCCCTCACATACACTCTACTACTCTTTTAAACTCAAAAAGGATACGTGCTGTTCCTTCGGTTCGACAGCTCAGGTAAACACAAGCTGCATGTATATGAGTATTTTTTCTGCCTTTCGTCAAGTGTCTTGATAGAGCCATTTTAAAAAATCCACAAGCTGTATCGATACAATGCTGACTCAGCTTTAACTGGTTTCCCAAGTGTGATATACCATTTCTAGCTTTCCTTAACGTTACTTCCCTGGATTCTAGACCACCAGCCACATGAAAAGCTTAAAATAAAACGTGTTTAATTGTAAATAATGGTGTTAAAGTTAGGGTAAAACTTACATGCTCCAAACTTGTTGGATCCTCCCTGTGATTCAGCCGAAACGAATTGACCGATTGCACTAGACGTTCCGTGAGTTCCTTCTTCGAACTGGACTTCGGCTACGATAATATTGTCTTCGAGAACTGAGCCACAATTCGTACAAACTGCATCGCCCCTGGCAGGGTCGACTTCAATGTCCGAACTACCGCAGTTTTTGCACTTTCTACCCGACGACATTGTTTAGTTTTTCACCGAAATAACACGAACAAACGTAAAATACACTTAGGTAAAATATTTACAGGATATTTAGTACCGAACACTTATAACAGATTGTACAATAAATTAAAACACTGATTTGAAAACAAATCTACATAACCTATATTTATTTTTGACCTTAGACAAGGAAAGAGAGGGGACAGGTAACACGGCAGCTGAAAGTGAGGCAAGTTGTCACCACGCGAAATTCTCCAATGGCGTAGCATCAGAAATTAGCTTGTACCTAGACGGTACAAAATATTTATTAAAAAGTAAACTAATATATCGTTGATTTTTGAGTAATGCATATACAGTTTTGTATTTTATAGTCTTTATAATATTAGAATATCTAAGTCGATAATGCAAAATTTATTTAACAGTCACAGTGGACTGATTATCAAGACAATTATTTATTAACGAGTGTATAATGTATAATTAAATAAAAAATAATGTAATAACATGTATTTTAAACGTGTATATACATATATACTGTGTGATCGAAAAAAACGGCGTCTTATTTGTTTGGAAATTACAATTTCACAAATGAATATTAAAAATTACATTATTCATTGAATCCGTAAGCAAGTGTAAAGGGAATTGGCTAGATTCATTATTATACAGTATAATCGAAAAAAAAACGATGTCCAGTTGGCTTGTAAATTACGATCGATGACATTCCCCATATAATTTTACATATAAAATGACATAAAAACTATACAAAACGACATCGAAAAAAGACGGCGTCAGCGATGGCTATGAAATGAAGATCGCTGTCATTTTATATGTAAAATTATATGGGGAATGTCGTCGATCGTCATTTACAAGCCAGCTGGACGTGGTTTTTTTTCGACCATACGGTATAATAATGAATCTAGCCATTACCTTTCACACTTGCGTACGGCGTACGGATTCAATGAATAATGTAATTTTTAATATTTATTACCTTCAATCATAAGAATATCCTAATTTTCCACAAAAAAATAAAACAATTCTAGCAGCTTTGTGTTATTTTATTTATTTTTAAATTTTTATTAATTACTCACTGAAACTACCGTATGATCGAATAAAAACGGCGTCAGCGATGGCTATGAAATGAAGATCGCTGTCATTTTATATGTAAAATTATATGGGAAATGTCAGCGATTGTCATTTCCCAGCCAATTGGACGCCGTTTTTTTTCGATCATACGGTATCATTATACACTTAAATTAGCAAATTTTTTAAAAGAATATATAAAAAAATATACGTATGTAGTAACAAGTAGCCCACCACAAAAGTTTGTCCACCCCCAAGAAATCTTGGCAGGTAAATTTAACTTTTATATAACAACTATACATATAGATTTTTTATCACTAGAATATTTCATTTTTTTATAGTTTACAATTATTTTACATATTTGATAACAATACTTTATACATTTTTTTACATGTAAAATATATAAAAAAATGTTTATTGCGGAAATTGTATTTCTCTGATTATAATTCCCTACGCCACTGGTGACATCCGGTCTGAGTAGCAATATTTATAGTTTCAAACATTAATTATAATACAGGATATTGAAAATACTACTTGGAATTATTAAAAATAGTTTGGTTTGGATGTGGTACAAGACATATTAAAAGCATTTTACATATTTTTACTGCTATAATGAAAAAAATGTACATTTTATGACCACATAACAAAAGTTGTGTATCGATTTTTACCTGTGAAATGTAATTCCAGCCACTTTTTTCTCGCTTCGGCCTTTGCAGCCATACGCTGAACATCTCACCGTACTAAACAACACAGTTTATAAATTTATAACAAAACAGTTGTCACAAAAAACATAAAAATTCGCTCGGTGTCACCTCGAAATCTTGTCACCAAAGTATGGCCGCCGATCGAATTTTGGCCTCACTATCCGATCACGGGAGAATATGCGTGTTACCCGTCCCCTCTCTTTCCTTGTCTAAGGATAAAATATATAATATGTGCTCTGTGGTTGGTGTATATTTAGTTGCATATCTATCCGAATGAATTTTTCTATGCATTATTTTCAAATTTTTTCTTTTAAAAGGGCTAGGAAGGATTAATAAAACATAACTCAGTTAATGTACATTTATATTTCTTTGAATCCTTTGACAAACCGTTGAGGGATGAATAAAACAACAATATAAACACATTTTTACATAAATTACAAAAAAATACTCGGGCATGTAAACATTTTCTTTTAAGGGTAGTATATAATATTATATACAAGGCAGAAGTTTGAATATACAACTATGTACAAATTTAAATTTCTTATATACAATATCGTTTTGTTAGAATATCATAGTTAAATAAAAATTAAGACACATATAAATTATTTCTTCCTATACATTTGAATAGTTTAACAAATGATTATTTCTTTTATTATAAACTAATTTAATTATCTTTAATATTTACAGATTTCAGAGTTTCAAGTCCATTTTTAATCATATATAAACATTATAGTTATATTAACAAAAGATATAAAAAATTCTAAAGAAAAAAAATGGGACTTGAAACTACTCGGTTTTCATATTCTTATAATTATTTATTATGTATATAAATTTTATATCCATTTATCACATTTATAAATTTGATTTTAACTAAATTATTTCCTACCAGTATTTATATACAGCGACACATTTTTACACGATTTTTTTGCCTATATAAATTAAAACAAAAATATACCGGGCGTTTCTCAGAAGTGGCTCATCCCTATAACTTTTTTATTTTGTCAAATAAAAAAACGAAATTTGGTATATTAGCATATGACATGAATTAGGATTGATTGACGTATTCAATTGTTTTTGGTCACTTCCTATTTCACCGGAAACGACTACAACTTTTGATTTTTAAATGGCACACTCGGTATTTTTTTACTTTATTCGATAGAAAATGAGACTCTGAATAGAATGACATATCGTATGTCAATTTTTGACATTCTCGCTTATAAAAAAATCGTATTATCATAACTCAATTTTTTCAAATGTTACAATTTCGAATAAACCATATACGAAAATGTCAAAAGTTGACATATGATATGTCGTCCTATTCGGAATGTCATTTTCTATCAAATAAAGTAAAAAAATATCGAGGTCGTCAAGAAGTGACCAAAAACAATTGAATACGTCAATCAATCCTAATTTATGTCACATAATAACATACCCAATCTCATTTTTTATCTAAAAAAAATTAAAAAGTTATAGGGATGAGCCACTTTTGAGAAATATCCGGTATATTTTTGTGTTATTCGTATTTTGTTACTTTCATTGTTTTATAACTAAACAAAAATTAGGTAAATATAATATGGTTTATATAGGAACACAGATTTATAATTTTATTTAAATGATTGTGATAATAGTTTTACCTTTTTAGTAATCATTAAAGATATGTTATTAGAATACAGAGTGTTATCATTCTTAATTCACTCAAAAGATTTATTTAATTTTCTCTGATTTAACTATAGAGCAGTCTTTTTTATGTTATTTTTCTATTCTAAAGTACCTACTCTTTTAAGCACAAATCGTAACAAAAAATATATAAATAAATACATTAATGCATCTATTTTGCTACAATAAATAATTGTAAAATGATTATACATTTCTTTAGATCTTTTTTTTTTATTAAATACATTGTATAATTTTAGTATTTAAAGAGAATTAATTATTTAAAATAAATAAAAATCTGTTAAGTACATTGGCAGTTGATGTATATGATATACTGTATGATTAAAAAAAGAGATTGATGTCTTATTGGCTTGGAAATGACGATCGATGACATTCACCATTAATTTTTTTAAATTCATTTAATTTTACATAATAAAATGACAGCGATCTTAATTTCCAAGCCAATTCCGATGTCATTTTTTTTTATTATACCCTGTATATACAGAGTGATTCAAAGTCGATGGTAAGTTTGCTATTTATGAGAGTACCTACCAATGATAGGTATGTTTTAAACATTTAGATAATTTTAGCGTTGTTATATGATAATTATTATGAAGAAAGTGATAGCATCTAAAAGTGATAGCCTCATTTTTGAAAACTATTTTTTATACTGGGTGTTTCAAAACAAATGCGAAAAACTTCAGGGGGTGATTCCTTGTTCAAAATAAAGGGTAGTTTGCTTCATAAACGTTGGGTCAAAAGTCAACCATTAGGGAGATATCGCGGTACAAAGATGGCAGAAAAATAATGTTTTTATTTTTTATCTTGAAAACGAAAAGAGATAGACTAATGAAATTTTATGGAAGCATTACTGTTATGAAAACACACTTTCTGGTAATTTTCTCACTTTTTTAGAATGAGTGGAAGGGGTTGAAATAAACTACCCCTATTATACTTGTTAACGAAATTTAAAGAAAAATCTTATCAAACGCATGCCAAAAAATTAATTTGGATAGTTTAGTTTGTTTAGAAACTTTTTTATCTCTTGTGTTTTTTTGATAAAACTCACCGATTTGAAATTAAACAATAAAATGTAAAGCATTACCCCATGTCAGGACAAAAAAGCATTTTTGTTTTTTAATATGTACTTTTTTTATTATTTTGTACTTTCATGAATTAAAATACAGAATTAAATAATTTTTAAGAGGTTATCGTTCAGACAAGGGCGTAGATAAGGGGGGGGGGTACTGGGGGACAGTACCCCCCCCCCTGACGCTTGACGAGATACGAGAATTGAAATAGTCATTGACTATGAAAGGATTTTTTTTAATTAATATCCGACATATAAGAACACTTTGTATGCTTTTAGTTATGTTGATTTATCGTTTATAATATGTTCGACCTAATTAAAAGCACACAAAGTGTTCTTATTGGCCAGGACAGATTAGTGGGGTTAACTCTAATCAATATCCATAAAAATATTGAGATAAATGTTGATGCTGTTATTGATAGGTTTTCCAAACAGCGTACTAGAAAACTTGAATTTGTTTTGTAGTTTTATTTATAGTTTTTATAGTTTTTTTTTTGATAGTTTAGATTTTTTTATTTATAGTTTATAGAAAATTAACTAATAAACGTCGTTGTTTCATTTTTGTGTATGTTATTTACTAATCTATATTTTAATTTTTGTGTTATGTTTAGACAAAAAAATCGCCGTCGTTTTAATTCGACAAAAAAATTCCGACGGTGATTTTTTTTGCGACTTAATCATAGTACCACCCCCATAGCATACACCTATCTACGCCCCTGCGTTCAGAAGAAAATGTAACGATATTATTACGAAATAAAACTGTTTGACAGCAGCCTACTAGATTCTTTATCCAAAAATGTTTTTTTTCCTGACATGTAATGCTTTACATTTTATTTTTTAATTTCCAATCGGTGAGCTTTATCAAAAAAACACAAGAGGTAAAAAAGTTTCTAAACAAACTAAACTATCCAATTTTTTTTTTGCATGTGTTTGATAAGATTTTTCTTTAAATGTCGTTAACAAGAATGACAAGGGTAGTTTATTTCAACCCCTTCCACTCATTTTAAAAAAGTTAAAAAATTACCAGAAAGTTTGTTTTCATAACAGTAATGCTTCCATAAAATTTCATTAGTCTATCTCTTTTCGTTAAAAAATAAAAACATTATTTTTCCGCCATCTTTGTACCGCGATATCTCCGTAATGGTTGACTTTTGACCCAACGTTTATGAAGATACCCTTTATTTTGAACAAGGAATCAGTCCCTGAAGTTTTTCGCATTTGATTTGAAACACCCTGTATATCTCATACACCTACCTATGTCTAATAGTTTTCGAGATAAAAAATCAAACGTCAACTATGTAAATCACCCTGTATATTAACGCAGTTATTTTATCCATTTGAATAAGAAGACTAAGGAAGGAACATATCAAAAATCTTAGGTACACCGCGATGGGCCTCAAATATGGCCGACTTAAATTCCGGTTAATCAGTGTCGTTCTAATTTTATTTAAAAAATGTAAAATTATGATGTAGGGTAGACGTGGGGTAAACTCAATAATTTGTTGTTTTATTTTACGTTGTGAATAAATGTTGGTAGTTATTAAAATTGTTATAAAAATATATAATTCTAATAAAAATATATAAGTTATAATAAGTATTTATTAACACAAACATCCGATACGCTACTGAAGCAGGTAAGTCAAATTAACGTATCTAAATTCTTTGACATCTAATCTTTGACAAGTAATAAATAAAAGCTAAAATGCAAGAAAAATATATAATTTAGTTAATTTAAGTGAATTTCATAAATGATCGGTTTACTACACGTATGTATATTATATAGTCACTTACTAGCGAAAAGTTGTTCCATTATTTCACTCGATTTTTGCCGAGATCTACCGCACGCTACACCCAACTATTTTAGAGTCTTTTTCGATAAATCGCGATAGTGTCACTGTTAATTTAACTTCTGCCATAATTTCCATCTAGATTTACTACCTTTATACAACTATCAGTAGTGGAATAAATAATAAATAACATAAAATAAGCTCCGTAACCACAAAATTTCAAATCAAATTCAAATGTGTCAAATGAATCGTCAAACAGAACTGTCAAGGATCCCCACCCTAGAGTGCTTTTTCCGCCCACCATGCATGAATACATGGATAGCATTATGCTCCTTCCTTAGTCTTCTTATTCAAAGTTTTATCCCTTAATATTTGCTTAAACAAAGGAAATTTTTGTTAATGTATAATAATTATATCACTGACTTTTGTCTAATATGAATAAAGAAGTGTATATCATCACAACACAAATTATGAACAACTAAAAAACAGTACATTAACATAACCTACAAAATTGGCAGTTTTTTAATAATTTCAATATATTTTTTTTGTATTATTCTTTTAAAGACAATTTTTTATTCATTTTTTAATATTCCTTTTCACCACATTAAAGAGAGAGATACACACTATAAAATTCAATAAACTTCAAATATACACACTGAATAGAACATGTCACTGTTAACGTTAGACCCTGTGGTTAATATATAGTTGTTATTTATTTTTTTAGTTCTTTATATTAACATACACAACACGCATTTGTTTTTTTGTAATGTTATCAAAAACCGTCTACTTGACTATTATTAAAAAATAGTTATAATTTAATTTTTATTTATGTACCTATGAATTTGTTTTTGTTAATAGGAAATAATGTTATGCAGAAATTAATAATTGATTGTTTAACATAAATTTTGGATTTCGTAAGTACAATAAATTAAAACTAAATATTTAATATTGGTTTAGTATCAAATAATATTGCGGTTGTGATAGATTTATTGATAGATATTATTAGGTATAAATTAAACAGTATAAATTAGTAATTTTATAAGCCAAAACATACTATACAGGGTTGTTCACCACATACGAAACGGCGTATTGTAGCTAAACGATTCGAGTTTTAAAAATTGTAAGTTTTGGATTTGTTGAAGGACTGTTAGAGCTACAACTTAAAAATAACATTACAACATACAGAGTGTCCCAAATAAGTAAAAAATATTAAGTTGTATTTGTTTAAATGGAACACCCTGTATATTATTCTATTTTTAGATTCTACGATTGAAATAAAGGTAAATTTGATTAAGGTTTATCACACTTAAACCTTACTGTTTTTGAAATATTTTTAATTTTGTGAAATTGCAGTAAAAAAATTAAGGCTTTATTTTCCAAGGGTATCAAAGTTTCTACTAAAGATTATTTATTGATCAGATATTGTGATGCAATAATAAAAATTATACTACCTTATACAGAGTGTCCAAAAAATTATATTAAATTATTATTAGCTTTAAATGGCAATAACTTGTTTAATTTAAATGGAACACCCTGTATATTTTACGTGAATCAGATGCACAATTTAATTGTCTATCAAATTGTATCATACCATTTTTTACCTATATCTTCAAGTTTCCGTAAAAAATGCATTTTATTATAAGTTAGACCTCATTTATTACTATACCTATGGAATATTGAAATTTTAGATTTTGTTTTAAAGCAATATAATATACAAAATGTATAGGTGATAGAAATAATAATATTGCAAGCCCATTTGTTTAAAAAAAGAAAACTATTTAAATTTTTGTAAAAGAGTATACTACCAATTAAATATACCACCATTATTTCCGCCCAAAAATTAGTTAATTACATATTTAATTGTTTTAATTAATAAATTCTAAATAAATGTGGATTTGACTCAGAGAAATCAATATAATAATAAGTTATGAAAATGAACAATCATTAGCGTAACTAGCAATTCATTCTGGGGGGCCTGGGGGCCTGGGGTTGAGCCCAGAGGGGGCCTAGGGCTTTTGTTTTTTAAAAAGTGAAGAATAATTTAAAAAAACACATTTTCTGAATAAAACAACTACATGAATTGCTCTATCAACAAACTTCATAGACTTGGTTATCAAACCCGTGTTCCCATAGATTATTTAAGTACCTACAAATTTTCTAAAAAAAATAAAAATTAACACATTTTTTGAACACAACAAAATAATATTAACTAAACAAAACTAGAAAACCACATTTTTACTACATCACAAGCAAATAAAAATTAATCCATAGCCAAGAGTCATAATTTAAGATTTCTCTGGGGGGGTGCCCAGCAGAACCTGGGGGGGGAGGGTTTGGTTTGGTTTGATTTTTGGGATCAGGTATCCAACGACGTTGGATACCTACGTTTGCTAGCAGCCTAATTTAGTACAAACTGCAACGTTGTTTAAAATCCTAATTCACAGAAATACAAAACTATAATAATATGGCGTCTTTAAAAGTTGCGTTTTTTCCTAAATTGGGATAATTATAGTAAAAAAAAATATTTTTACAATTTAGTTAGAGACATATGCCAGATGGCAGTAAAGGAAAACAAAACAAAGGTATTTAAGTATGGAGGATGTTTGAAGATCATAATTATTGAAACACTTTAACCAACTCTGTAATTCGTTACCCAAGGCAAAAAAGTTAAACGCAAACAACTTTATTGTTAAATGTATTGTTTCTACTTTGAAAAATACTAATGGAATAATGGGCCTTAAAATTAAAGAAGTTTTTTTTTAGTAAAATGAGAATAATTTATTCGCAGTTGAAAAAAAAATTGTTGTTTAGGGTCAAATATTTCAAGTTAATGTATTCAAAAAGCAGGAATTGCTATTTTAGGAACGAAACATTTTCTTATTCAACAACATGGCAGCTTTCACTTTGTTGTTTTGGAGATTAAGATGGAGTAGTTCGAGTAGTCGCATACTGGACTAATAAAGTCGGAGTTCGGCCTTAACAGGTAGTATACTAGTCGCAAGATTGCCTAATATAGTCATCCTAGAGTCTAGCTTGTGCCACCCTCTATATTCTAAATAAACGAGGGAATGGATAAAGTATCGGTAATATGTCGATGTGTATTTGAATTTAGTTTTATATGTGCCTTTCTTACGTCCCATTTTAATTAAGTTTTTTTTTATATAAAAACAAAAACAGCCCTGAACTGTCTGACTGAACAAACAGTACAGTTGCAAAAAGGTAGTGGCTCGACGTCCTATCAACGTAAGAATAAGGGAATCTAAACAACGTTGGAATTAGTAAAACAGACGAGACGTTTGCATAACGTTGAAATAGGTCATAAAAGTGACGTCGGAAAACTCTTTATTGCCCAACATTGTAACTATGTTTTCCGAAAAACCTAAAGATCACTTAAACAAAAAAGGTTACAAGACAAAGTTTATTCGACGTCGCAGAAGTTTTTACTTTGTTGTAGCACTAGTTCAACGTCGGCACAACGTTACAACAACGTTTACATTTATTTTAATACCCAAGTTTACGGAGCTAACTATTTTTTGTAACTAATCCAACGTTGTGTTAAGTAAATATGTGGTCGCAAGTCGTGAAAATGCTACTTGGTGTCTAAATACAAATACAAAATTCAGTTTTTTAGTATTTAGAGCAATTATTATTATTCAATGTAAACAGTCAATTAATGTAGTTTGAATACTGAGATCATATTAATTGGTTCTCTTTAACACAAAATATTTAAACAGTTTTTTTAATGAAATAAGCAAACTATATCGACAATATTAGTATCTGTACTCTTTGACATTTGTTACATCTTTAATAATAATCTAAAATGTCAATATTCCATGGGTATAGTGATAAATGAGGTCTAAATTATAAGAAAATTAATTTTCTATCTCTCTGTTTTCAATAATAAAGTTACTGTCAAATTCCTGTAGATCTGTAGATATTTTAACTTTCTAGAAACTTTCTAATAACCAAGTAGACTGTTTTGAACAACACCATTTCAATCAGACATAACTACGTTAAATGTTCGTTAAATTATCTGTATAATAAATATATCTATCAGTTCAGATTCGTTTTTTCACTTTGATTTCAGACTAAGTCGCCGTCTAGTTCTATTTATAATTCCGTCATCTGTCAAACGGTGCTCTCGCGCTTGTTGGCCATCAGAGGAGTCTCTGGAGACGGTTCCTCGTCTGCCGTGCCTGTCAGCGGTTGCATCGGTATAGGGGGTTCCCTGAAATATCAATAAGGTTAGGCTGGACACACACAAAAAGAGTGTTAGTCAAAAACGGTTTTTGTTTTGGGCAAAATGGTATGTATATTGTTTTATTACCCAAGCAGCATTTGGACGTCGGGACAACGTTGTGTCACGCGACCAAACGTCGGGGCGCAACGTCGGCACAACCTCGTGCTAACCCTAGTCTGCACTAGTTTGGAGAATAATTTTTGGGTCGAAACGACGTTGGATACCGACGTTGGCTAAAAGCCTAATTTAGTAACAAATGGGGAAACGTTGTTTTTAAAATTTCTAATTTCACAGAAAATACAAAACTAATAGGGCGTCTAAGTCGCGTTTATCCTAAATTGGGATAATTATAGTAAAAATATTATTTTTATGATTTAGTTAGAGACATATGTCCGATGGCAGTGAAGGAAAAACAAAAGTATGTAAGTGTGGAGGGATGTTTGAGATAATAATTATTGAACACTTTAACCGACTCTGTAGTCTGTAACTCGCGTTACCCAAGGCAAAAAAGTTAAACGCAAACAGCTTAATTGATAACATGTATTGTTTCTTCTAACTTTGAAAAATACTAATGGCTTAAAATTAAAAGAAAGTTTTAAAAATTTTCTTAAATTTTTTTTTTAGTAAAATGAGAATAATTTATTCCGCGAGTCGGAAAAAAATTGTTTCCGCGTGTTTTTTAGGGTCAAATATTTCAAGTTAATCGATTCAAAAAGCAGGAATTGCTATTTTAGAACGAAAACATTTATCTTATTTATGTAACAACATGGCGGCTTTCATTTTGTTGTTTTGGAGATTAAGATGGAGTAGTCGAGTAGTCGCATACTGACTAATAAAGTCGCAGTACGGCCTTAACAGGTAGTATACTAGTCGCTAGATTGCCTAATTTAGTCGTCCTAGAGTCTAGCTTGTGCCCTCTATAATCTAAATAACGAGGGAGTGGATAAATTATCGGATTAAATATTACTGTCGATAGTATATTTAAATTTAGTTTTATATGTACTTTCTTATGTCCCATTTTATATTAATTTTTTTTATAAAAAACAAAAACAGCACTGAACTGTCTGACTGAACAGAACAATGAAGTGAAAATTTAAGATTTAAAGTTATGGTTCAATACAGTTGCAAAAAGGCTAGTGACTCGACGTCCTACCAACGTAAAAATAAGGAAATCTAAACAACGTTGGAATTTGTAAAACAGACGACGTTTGCATAACGTTGGAATAGGTCCTGAAACAGACGTCGGAAAACTCTATACTGTCCAACGTTGTAACTACGTTGTCCGAATCACCTAAAAGATCACTTAAGCAAAAAAGACAACGTTTATTCGACGTCGCAGAAGTCGAAAGTTTATTCGACGTCGTAGTAGCTTCTACTTTGCTGTAAGTACTAGTCCAACGTCGCCACAACGTTACCTAAAAACGTTAAATTTAAATTTTTAATATTTTTTTGTTAAAATACTTATAACTATTTTTTTGTAAATCTAATTCCAACGTTGTGTTTTTATAACATTAGTCCCCAGCAAGTCTGAAAATGCTACTTTGGGTAAGGAGTTAAAAATTATACCTTTTACCAGGAGTTGTACGTTTGAAGTTTACGTGGTGTAGGAATAGGAACATCCCACGAGAGTAAAACAGTCACAAAATAATATTTTCGACACACAATTTCAACACGAATTAGAATTAATAAGGTCAGAGTCGGACTCGCGCACGAAGGGCTCCGTACCATTCATTATCCATACAACATTAGACACTATATTATTATAATTTTTTTTTCCGATTTAGCTAAAATTTTGAATGCGCGTATAAGTAATTTAAAAAAAATGAAGAAACACATTACTAAAAATTGTATTAATCAATAATAAATATATCCAAAAAAATCCTTATGGGTTTTTCGCCACTGCACTGCAAGAAAAATCTACAAAATAAAATAGTTATTTTTTGTAAACACTTCTGGGCGTTAAACCTAAACGGACGCTGCTTGTCAGAAGTTGTGTTTACAGTAATAAAAATTTTTTTTTTTTTTAAGATAAAAAAATGTTAACGTTTCGAAAGTTTTTCTTTCCGTCGTTTGAAGCAAAAAATATAAAGAATCAAGAAAAACTATTTAAAATATTAATCATATATATTTACAATACGACCACACGCAGACATATTCCTACGAATCACATCATTGTGTTGAATATAAAATGGCTAGTTTTAAATTTCTTAGTTCATAGATTACTTAGTTTCCACTTTCAACGAAAGATATGAAATAGAAAGAGATTACATTAGAAATGTAGCTGAGTGTAATGGATATTCTCCTTCACTATTGATAAATTAATTAGAAAACGTAGGTATAGGTTAATGATTTCTTAAAATTCGACTTTTCAAGTGGAGAAGATACGTCTAAATATTTTTCGATACCGTTTGATAGAGAGTTATCCTGTGGTTCAAAAAGGAATTTTTAAGAATGTCAATTATAAACTTGTGTATAGTGCTAATAATAAATTACAACAATTATTAGGTAATCCAAAGATAAAACACCTCCACTGGAAAGGTCGGGTATTTATGAAATTTCTTGCAAAGATTGTAATCAGAACAGTTGGGCAAATCAGAAGATCAATATTAACTAGATTTAAAGAACATTTAGCTCAGATAAGAGTAGACCGATAAATCTTGCGTTGCCGAACATATTGTTGATAATGAACATTGTATAGATCTTAATAATTTCAAATTAATCAAACAAGTCTCAAATTACAGGCAATTAGATGCATAAGAAAGCATCAGAATTAATAAATGTAAAGATAGTATGAACAGAGTCAACGGTCCAATTCCTTCCGGGTTCTCTGTTCCTACTACTCTAGTGGCGGAAATCTAACTGTTACGCTCAGCTGGCTCTGACTCGGTTGGTTAGATTTTGCCACGCCCACTGGGTGCCCACTGAGCGAGTATAAACGCTCACCTTTGTAGATTGTACTTTAGTTTATAATCATCTGCTTACGATGCTAACATGGTTAGCGAAACGCGTCCAGTGTAAAAGCAATGGTGTATTGTGGTACTTAGTGTTTTTATTTTGCTGTAACACCAAAGGTTCCGAACCCTCAACTGTAAAATATTTAAATATTAATTTTTGATATCAATAAACGCTTTATTTTTTAAAACAGATACGTCTACAAGAAATCGTTGACGTTCTGTTAAAATGACATTATATATTAAGTTAAACTTCAAAATTAACAATTACTCCCTGATAATTACTTAATAAGGTAGGTAAAACCAAAAGCCCAAACTTTCTGTATGATTATTTTTAAATTTCACGTATGTTATGTTTATTGTAATGTTCTTTAAAAATCAAAAGAAACTGATTGCATTACATTACTAACATCTACAGATTCATGGAGCAATACATTTTATTTTTGATAGATTGAATTAAAAAGCCTCTTTTATTTTTTCATTTAGAGGCTATCGCTTCTTTCATTATAATTTTGGCGTTATTAAAATTTATTCTGTGCCCTCTGTGTCCCATAAATGCTGCCAAATCTTAGGTTGTGAAAATCTCCTTTCTTAAATAATCTTTATGTTCTTTAATTCTAACATTTAAGGGTCTAGATGTTTCACCAATGTAAAATTTATCGCATTCACAGGTTATTTGGTATATTACATTTATTTGTTTGTTGTTTTGTATTCATTGGTTTAGTATATGATAAAATTGATCTAAGTGTATTTTATGTTTTTGAAAGATGTTTTGTATGTTATATTGTTTTCCTATCCTTCTATTTTTTTCCGAAACGCCTCGTATGTATGGAATTGTAAGTTGTATATATTGTGTATTGTTATCTTTGTGTCTATGATTTGGGGTTTGTATTTCGTTTGATGTTTTGTCAATAAATAACATAAGATTGGATAGTCGTTTTTTTATTAATGCATTTTTTTTATGTGGTTTATATCTTTGTTTAGTGAAATGTCATCTGTACATATTATTTTAAATATAAAAAAAAACTTTTTATAACACCTTTTTTACACTTATACTGTGATTAGATATGAAATTTAAGTATCTAATTAGATGTGTAAAATATGTAAAAATTAAAAAAAAAACGATTAAAAAAGTCGCCGTGACTAGGATTCGAACCTGTCTTACCACTTACTACAGCTCCAACGTCATAGCAGCGTAAAGTCCTAACGCTTTAACAACGCGGTCACCGAGGACTTGAAAGATTCTATGTAAAATTCTTACTTAAAAGATAAAGTTTAGTGAAAGTATTTTTTTATTTATAAACATTTATTTAATTCTGTTTTTTTAATTATTTTGGTTTAATCTGTGTATTTAAAATTTCAACTGTCTAGCTATAACGGTTCATAAGACAGACCTTTGTGATAGACGGACGAACAGCGACGTCTTAGTAATAGGGTTCCCGTTTTTTACACTTTGGGTACGGAATCCTAATAAAAAGTAATACTTTGTAAGTAAATACCGAGCAACAACAGGTACCTACACTCGTTGGCTTTGACACTTAATATCAGTTTAATAATATATTTTCGTACTATGTGCTTAGGCGCAAAAGTATCAAATGACGTTTTTATATTGTCAATCCTGTCACAAAAATTAATACATTTGTGGCGTTTGAAAAAAAATCGGTTAATACTATATTCCTTCATATACAGTGTGACCCACTCAAGACCGGGCACCCTCCATAAAATCTGTGTTTATAGTCCGATTTTGATGATTTTTTTTCAAATATAAAGTTTTAAAAAATGTACTTTAGGGCTCAATGTCATGTTATTTCACAAAAAACAAGGCCTACTTAATAAAGTTTTGTGGTGAAAAATTTGCAAAATCATATTAGCGATTTTTTTCAAAAAATTTGAGTACACCCTACATTCGGCATCCCCCAAAACAGTTCTGTACCAAATTTCGTTTCAAATATTAATTATTAATAATTCACGGTTAAATTAAAAAAATAATTCCCTAACGCATGTTAACGATGAGTTATCAAGTAACCCTTGAAAAAAAGAATCCCACGACAACGAGGTTTATTACAAACAATGATAAAAAATACTACAAGCAACACAATAACCGAATAATAAGTTAAACATATTCAAATAATTTACATTGCTTCCACCAGCCCTCCATTCAGTTCAATACATTTGTCGCATATTTTTCTTAGATTAACAGTTACATCCCTAAGCTGCTGTGGTGTAATATTTGCAGAAGCCTCTGTAATTCTAATACGTAATTCATCTATAGATTGAGGTCTAGACTTGTAAACTTGTTGCTTTAAAAAACCCCAAAGAAAGAAATCAAGGGGTGTTAGGTCCAGGGATCTCGGTGGCCCTCAATTAGCGGGCTATTTCGACCTATCCACTTATTTTCAAAATTTTCATTTAACCATTCACTGACAACTGCCGCGTTATGCACAGGTGATCCGTCCAATTGAAATTTTAAATTCAAACGGGTTTGGCATGGTAAATTATGTATTGCATCCCAGAAGTCATTAATCAGAAAATTCAAAAACGTTGGACTATTAGAATTTCTCAAAAAAATATGGACCAATGATTCTATCATCAAGTATGCCACACCACACATTTATTTTCTGAGAATACTGTCTTCTTGTATTGATTACCCATTCAGGGTTTTCGACTGCCCAGAATCACGAATTTTGAGAGGATACTACTCCTTTAGTACTAAATGTTGCCTCATCACTAAATAAAATTTCAGAAATTTCTATTAACATTAAATGCTCTGCTTGAGGCCATTAGCAGAATTCTAATCGTCTAACATCATCTCCATTTTCCAAAGTGTGTAAAATCTTTGGTTAAGGTTTTAACATTAGTTCGCAAACATCTCCTAATATTTTTCCTTGGTATATCCAAATCAACACTGGCGCCTCTAATGCTTGCACGAGTTGTTAGAAAATATTCTAACCTTGCTCATTCCGCCTATTTATTCTATGTTCCGGCCTTCTGTTTTTATTAAGTATTTTGACACACAACCAGTTTCATTAAAACCTCTATTTATTCGTTGAACCGTGCTTCTACTTACTGCAGGTCTGTCGGGATGTCTGTTGTTAAATTCTCTGACAGCTTCTCCTGCTTGAAGATAGTTATCACCCACTAAATGAATAATTTCAATTTTATCCCTAATATTTAATTGTTCCATAATGCAAATAATATTTCTTGATACAACACTTTTCTGCGTGCTATTAAATTAACCTTCAATTCTACGCTGCAGAATTGACAACTAATAAAACATTGTGGATTGTTTTTTTCAAGGGTTACGTGATAACTCATCGTTAAATTAGCAAAAATAGGGAATTATTTAATTTAACTGGGAATTATTAATAATTAATATTTTTAAACGAAATTTGGTACAGAACTGTTTTTGGGGATGCCGAATGTAGGGGTGCTCAATTTTTTGAAAAAAATCGCTAATATGATTTTGCAAATTTTTCACCACAAAAACTTTATTAAGTAGGCCTAGTTTTTTGTGAAATAACATGACATTGAGCCCTATAGTACATTTTTTGAAACCTTATATTTGAAAAAAAAATCATCAAAATCGGACTATAAACACAGATTTTATGGAGGGTGCCCGGTCTTGAGTGGGTCACACTGTATATACTATATTTCTTCTTCTATATTTCCTTCAGCCTTTTAATTCAAAAACCTTGAAAACTTAAAATCAAGTATAGTTCTTCCGAAGTCAATGAGGAAGATGCATATAATTTATTTTTCACCAGAAACTGTTCAATTTATTAGAATAAATATGTATAAATGCAAAAAAAAACTTTTTTCTTGAAAGCAGTACCACAATTTTATAAAACGGGCCATTAAAATACTATGGATACCGCAAACGACGCCTCGCGAATTGAAACGATATTCTATTGGTCTGACGTCGCCCGCCGTTCTCGTCGACGCGCGATGTCCAGCAACAGCCAGACGTGTTCCGTTTATGTACGTATTTGGGTGGCGACTACTGAACATTTTTGTTGCTGGCGTTGATTGAAGGCTTTTATGCTTTTGTGCAGTTATTATTTGTATGTGTTGTGTGTTCTGAGAATTTTTTAAGTAATGACAGATTCAGGGTTTGTAAAAGCACAATCAGATAACTTGCCAAAAGTCGATGCTTTATGTTGGCTGCTTTTTAAAACAAATTCCCCATTTTTTGGTGCTGAATTACGAGGAAAAAAACAGAAAGGTATGTAACATTTATTCTTTGTAGTACTGAGGCATATTTGAGTATAAGTAAGGTGCCTACTGTTACGAACTTTTTATATAGTTATAAATTATTATAAACTAATTTTCAGATCAGGTAGGGAGACATATGGAGATAATGCTGTAGGTTATGTAGAAGTAAAAAGAGACAAAAATATTTGTTTAGTACGTGGAAAAATAACTCCAGAGCATAGCGTGAAAAAGAAAATTTTTTTTTTTTTTATATATTGGCACCTCCTTACCCTTGTTATTTTTAAAGATTGTTTTTTATTTTTTTTTTTTTTTTTTTTTTTTTGTTTAAAAATATTATACAAAGGTTACATAAGCAAGCGCCAAAATTAAGTTACTTTTTTAAATTAGAGGAAACACCCTATATATTTTTGGATTCTTCGGAAATTTCTAGATATTCTAGATATATTTCATGTATAATATCCTATACCTATCTTTAAATGTTTACGAAATATTGACAGTCGAAAAGCGAAAAATACCTGCAATTTTCTGGACCACCTTTTTGAGACACCCTGTAGCAACTAGAATTAATTTTAAAAGAGAGTATATGAAAAACCATGCAACTTTTTTATTTAATGTTTTCTTCTAAAACTTGCAGTTAAGGCTGTAAGGGTGTCAAAATATAATGAATAACCCTGTACATTCAAATTTCATACCTATGTAAAACAATATACATAAATATATGAACTTACATCAAAATGATCTTCACAACAATAAATCGTAAAAATAGAGGATAATTTAACGTTTTTCTTTTCATCTCTTCTCATGGCCTTGGATCATTTTTTCTGTTTCGCTCATCATTACTATTTATAAATATCACTAATTACTAATTATGTATTAATTAACACAAATAACTAAAATTTCGACTCGGATTCAACAGCGTTTAAAAGCAAACTGTGTAAAATAAACACGCGTCTGGCTCCACGCAACCAGAAGAACGGCAGGTGACGTCACAGCGGCAAGGCGCGGTAGGAAACGTTGCCCATTCAATTACAATATTTATTATTTATATTAGAACGTTTCTTAACCGATATCAACGATTTTTTGTTCAATTTGTAGTATATGAACTATTTTTCATTCTTTAACCGTATTTTTCCTCATTGGAGTATATTATGACTCTTAATTTCAGCACTGTCTTAGCAAACCCAGTATTTCCAACTGACTCCGTAAATTCTAAAAATCATCAGATTTGTAATATTGTGACTACCTTGTTTGAGTAGATCTTAATCTCTGTTGAGCTATGGGCGCGTTTCTGTACGCCACTGGGTACATTCCTGGCGGTAAGTGACTGACAGGGCCGTACTGCCACTGCTGCGGGGGTTGCCTGGGTAATGTGCAGGAGGTGTTGTAAGGTCCCATCATTTGAGCTGGACCAGGTAACTAAATAAAAAAAACAATTCAATGCATATTTTTTAATTTTAAAAATATTGTTTTATGCTGTCCTGTCCTATATATTTCCTATTATATTATATACAATGTCAGTCTAAAATAAGAGCAAATCTTGACTGGCAGCTATAGATAAAAGACTTATACTATTAAATAGATAGGCAACTTATAATACATTTCAGTTTTATTATACAAGGGCGCCTCTGGTAGTCGGAGGAAGAAATACAAATGGAGGGGAGGGGTGCGGGGAAGGGAGGTTGTTTTAGTTAATTTAAAATAAATTTAGACATACATGTAAGGACACTTTGTGTGCTTTTAATTAGGTCGAACACATTATAAACGATAAATCAACTGAATTAAAAGCATATACAAAGTGTTCTTATATGTCAGATATTAATTAAAAAATATATTAAAATACTAGAAATAGTATATATTAAGTTGTTACAGTTATAATTTAATCTTTGGCGGTTTTCAGCAAATAGCAGGCAGTTTACATAATTTTCCTCCCTTTGAAGTTAATTGGAAACGGCTATATAATTTTAGTGTAGGCAAGAATCCCAGTTTGTTTCCGTTTGGGACCTGAAATAATAAAACAAATTAAATCAGATGTAATCATCTGCTGATCATGCTAATATAAAACGCGCGTCCTTAATTCCTTACATGCACCGTAAAAATTAAATAACTCCTCTGCAAGTAGCATTTATTAGCAGTACTAATTTAAAAATCTATAACTGTAAGACTGTAAGTAGATATGTTTGAATTTACTTACCATTGTATCCTTTGGAAACCAGGTGTACAACAATTAAACTCCGCTGACAAAAAATAATTAGAGTTATTACAAACACAATTATCACATTTTTAAAAACATTTGTCACAAACAGAATACTGGCAAAAAATCTGAAGGAATTTCATTTTACAATAATTCGACAAATCAAAACGAAATCAAACCTTAAAATCACAACAAAAGCATCTCTAGATGACAGTTAAAAATCAAATTTTTTTATTGTCAGATATTGACATTTGCATTATTAATAATTGACGGTTACAATATTTTGCGCCTCTGCATCTTGGAGGAAAAACTATTTTTTAATGAACTGTCATTTCCATTTAAGTTTCCCAGCCATGGCTGGCAGATCTGGTTTTATTTCTCGTACGTTTAATCTATTATCTATACAGGCTTGTTCACCACATACGACACGGACCATTGTAGCTAAATGATTAGATTTTTACAAATTGTAAGTTTTGGGTTCGTTGAAGGATATTAAGTTTCAATTTAAAAATATTTTACAAAGATACAGAGTATCTCCTAAATAAGTAAAAAAATATTATAGTTGTATTTTTTTAAATGCGATTTTCCCTGTATATTATTCTATTTTAGGATTCTACGATCGAAATAAAGGTAAATTTGATTAAGGTTTATCACACTTAAACCTGTTTTTAAAATAACAATTTATGAAATTGCAGTAAAAATTTTAAAGACTTCATTTCTCCAAGGGTATAGAAGTTTTTAATACTATATTTACTGAAGATTATTTATTGATCAGATGTTATTGTTGCAATAAAGAGAGAGAATTGTCAAAAATTAACGTAATTCTCGATTATAGGAACATTTATTTCATATAGGGTTTTTATTATTTTTAATCATTTTTTTTTTTTTTTTTTTTTTTTTTTTTTTTTTTTTTTTTTTTTTTTTTTATATAAAAAAACCTGTCCCTAAGGAAGAAGTCATTTAATAAATATAAAAGTTTAATACGAATATTTTTAATTTAATTAAGCAACACTAAAATAAGAGAAAATTAACCCCGCTATGATACGGAAGCGTTCAGCGTGTCTTGCAAACGCGGAAAAGACAGTGTTTGTTGTCCTTCTCGGCAAGAGTCGTCAAGGGAATCGGACCGTTACGGACAAGAGACCCTAATCTATCGCTCGTGTCGACTCGTTATAACCACACCTCAAACAATAACAAACAATAACAAGACAGTGTCTGACCGCATGTTCCAGCTATTATGAATGAGATGCTCAGTCTATATTTTATTTTAAGTCTATGGTCCCAATGACAGTAAAAAATATTAATAGTTGTTTTTTTAAATGGAAAACACCTGTATATTATTCTTTTTGGGATTCTACTATCGAAATAAAGGTAAATTTGATTTAAAGTTTTATCACACTTAAACCTTACTGTTTTCGAAATATCTTTCCAATTTTATGAATTGCAGTAAAAATTTTAGGCTTCATTTCTCCAAGGGATGAAAGTTTTTTAATACTAAATATTTACTGAAGAATTTATTTATGATGCAGATATTGCTGGTTGCGAGAGTTAAACTAATATATACAGAGTGTAAAAAAATTTTATTTAACTCAATTACTTAATAATAACAAATAAATATATATAGATATTGATATATATAATAAAAGATATAAATTTCGTGAATCAGATGCACAATTTAATTGTCTATCAAATTGTGTTATACCATTTTTTACCCATTCTTTTCATACTTTAATCATCGTCTTTATAGAAAATGAATTTTCTTATAATTTAGACCTCATTTATCACTATACCCATGGAATATTGATATTTTGAATTTTTGAAATTTCCAAAAAAATTTTAAAAAATTACAAATTTACAAATTTTTTTTCACTACCTCTAAAAATATTTGCATTTATTTAAGGCTCACCCTGTATAATACAGTATCAGAGACGGTAAGTTCGGTGCTTATAGCCACGCGAGCTTAGATAAACTAACCATAATATATACTGAATGACAAAAAAGAATAACACCTATATTATATTTGTCATAATTCAATAAACTTGAATAAAAAGCGATTAAATTAACATAAAACATAATTTTGGTCCCTCAATCAAAGACAATCCAATATTATGGTCCTTTGAGTCAAAATTTAAAAAAAATTGATCCTGCAAGAAAACATTAAAAAAATGTTGGTTCTTCGAGACAAATTTATTATATTATGGTGTTTGGTTTCAGTTTTTTTTCCTATCAAGAATTTTAATCTTTTGAGGAGAAAAAAAAAAACAGTGAATCACTTAAAAAGTTGAACCCAAAGCAATTGGAGATAAAGAGTTTTGTTTAGAAAGTAATAGACTAGCCTTAAGCCAGATAAACCGCCGAAGTCCTTTTAGGTATATTGATTTCAAGTCTGTCATGAATCGTTTTTTGTCTACATACATGGTGTTTCAGAAAACATGGCCTACACACTTTTGCTATATAAGAACAAAAAAGTCCACATGTTTGGTGAGTTTTTTTAAGGAAAATATTCCAGTTATATCTCATATGCACGTCTCTGGCGAATCTGTAGATAATTTTTATCATTAAAATATGTAGCAGTTATAGTAACTTTTACCCTTATTGGAGAAAATCATCTAAAGGTTAAACCACTGCATGATAGTCAGCATGCATATAGAACGGGCAGATCCACAGAAACTGCTCTGTACCAATTAACGGAGCTAATACAGACAAGTCTGGATAGCAAAGAAACAGCAATTTGTGCCTTCTTGGCTATTGCGGGGGCGTTTGACAATATACCACATAAGGCGGTCAGGCGATCTCTAGAAACAAGAGGGGTGAACAGAACTATTATTCGCTGGTTTTGGGAAATGCTGTCAACACGAACAGCAGAGGCTCAGATGGGCACTAAAACTGTAGCTGTTAAAACAACGCAAGGAACTCCACAAGGTGGAGTAACCTCCCCTTTGCTGTGGAGCTTGGTGGTGGATGAACTACTAGACGAATTAACTCTAGCGGGAATACACTGCATTGGGTATGCAGAAGACATAGTCATGATCGCTCGGGGGAAACATGAAGGCACCTTGTGTGATATTATCCAAAGAGGACTCCGTATCACTGAGAGATGGTGTAGAACTGTCGGGCTGAGTATCAACTCAGACAAAACCGCGATAGTGCCATTCACCAGAAAGCGAAGTCTGAAAAACTTGAAAAGAATCCAACTAGATGGAAAGGAAATACTGCCAACACAGGAAGTTAAATACCTGGGAATAACCCTGGACAGTAAACTCCTGTGGAACAGGCATATTAAGAACACTACCAGCAAAGCCATAAAGGCTCTCATGATATGCAGAAGACTGGCCGGAAATAGATGGGGCTGTTTCCCTAATATTTTGGGCTGGATGTATACCATGATAGTAAGACCCATGATTACTTATGGAGCAGTTGCCTGGTACACAAAACTAGAGCAACGGACGGCAAGGCTAAACCTATGCAAAGTCCAGAGACTAGCATGCGTTTGCATCACAGGAGCCATGAGAACCTGTCCAACAGCAGCAATGCAGGTCATTCTAGATCTAACACCACTGCACATTGTCATTGGTAGATATGCCAATGCGACATTGATTAGAATGGTCACTAACGGAATTAGTACTGGGAGAATTGTCAGATCAGGGGCTTGGAACACCCTCATAAAGGAAATACCACTCCTGCAACTCCCAGTGGACGATATGCTAAGAACGTACAACTTTGAGAAACATCTCCATGTAGTATTGAGCAATAAAAAGGATTGGAAGAGCGAAACGCTTGCCCAGCAGTTAAAAGACCATACCATAACTTGGTATACTGATGCTTCCAAAACCAATACGGGAACAGGGATCGGAGTGTTTGGGCCGAGAGCTAAATACTCCGAACCAATCGGCACTTACCCTAGTATCCTACAGGCAGAAATCTACGCTATCGAAAGATGCGTACAATTTATCTTAGATAGGAACTATCGGAAACAAGAAATAGCCATCTTGTCTGATAGTCAAGCAGCGTTAAAAGCGATCAACTCAGTATCAATCAATTCGAAATTGGTTAAAGAATGCATAGAGAAGCTGAATAAATTAGGCAAAGAAAACAAAGTCCTCCTACTCTGGGTGCCTGCTTACCAAGGGATAGAAGGCAATGAAAAAGCAAATAATCTAGCTAGGAAAAGAGCGAACACTCCACTAACTGGACCAGAACCGTTCTGCTTTCCAAGTGGTAACCAACTCAAGGCGGAACTCAAGAACTTGGAAGATTCCATCCGCAACCTGGAATGGAAATCTTGCAACGGTCTAAGACACTCGAAGAAGTTTCTGAGGGCTTATGATCAAGAAAAATCACAGATCTTCCTGGGTCTGAGTAAGAACAATCTTCGGATTGTCACGGGGTTTTTAGCAGGACACTGTCTCCTCAATGAACACCTCAGTAGATTGGAACTGAGAAGAAACGGCGAATGCAGATTCTGTGGGGAAGATGGGGAAACACCAGTACACCTCATCACTGAGTGCGCCGAGACGACAACCATTCGTGCCATGAATTTTGGTACTACTGATATTGGAGATGGAGAACTACCCTCTATAAAACCGTCCCAGATACTGGCTTTTGTCAAAGCCCTGGGACTGTATGATGAGTTATGATTCAAGAAAGGGGGACACAATGGATCTGTAAGGTCGCAGTGATTAACCCCCCTCCCACTCATTCTAATTCTAATTCTAAACTTTTACCCTCAAAATTTCCTAAGAATTGCTACAAGCACTTGGAAGAAACTTATAATAAATAAAAAAATGAAGATTTTAACCCCCTCTACCTACAGAACAAAGCAAAATCGGACATACAACACCTTGTATAATTAATAATAGTAAATAAAGACATCGACGGCACGTAGCTGTCTTCCTCAACATTTTTATCCACTCTGAACCGATAACATAACCTCACCTTACCCTCGAAACAGATAATGACTGACCCTAACTCTTTTTTATCGAGCGTCTGCCCGTCAGCAACATAGGAATCCTCTTAGAAAAGTGGCCGAGTTATCGTCATTGTCGTCAATTGATTTACGACAGAAGAAAATCGAGAGAAAATCGGACAGGAAAAGAAAGAAAACGAGGATGGATTCAAGATGTTTGTTGACTTTTTTACGGCACCTGAGATACCCAGTTGAGCTATGGGCATTGCAGAACACAGGCGTATCTAGAAAATTTTACAAAAGGAAAACTGTAAATGGATAAAATCATGTTAAAATTCAAAATTGTTCATGATTAAACATCAACAAAAAGTCGTTTATCGCATATAGGGCTCTCTCCAGTAAGTATGATTTCAGAGCTTTGCGAAATGCGGGAAAGAATGAAAGTGACTTGATATTCGAAGGCAAATGATCGTACATTTTCTTGGCATTGTACAGTATTGAGCCCTTAACTAGTTCTGAGCTCGGAAAATATCGTGCTCCGCATTCCTAAGTGGATAGTTGTGGGAAGGCCTTTCCGGAATAGAGAATATGTGCTTGCGGATTAAGCAAACGGATTCAATTTTGTATATTCAGTATTTTGAAATTTTTAAAGAAATTCTGGCAGTGAGTTCTACTGTTTAGTCCAAATAAGTATCCAACTGCTCAATTTTGAACTTTGGTTTGGTTTGGTCAGTTCCAGATAAGAATTTATTTTTAATACTTTTAATAGTACTACGGAGCTCATCTAATGCTACGGGCGTGAAGAAGAAACTGTGTAAATTCTCATTATTAGTAAATTCTCATTAGATCGGATTTGCTAAGAGAATGAATTGCTTATTGGGCTAGATATACAGGGTGGTCCGAACTGTATTCCGGAAACTTCGGCAGCATATTCTACAGATTAAAATAAGTCAAACACTTTGTATAAAAGTATGTACTAAAATGCTTAGTTTTGGAGATACAGGGTGTCGTTTCATTTTTATTTCGATTTTTTCCAAATAATTTCTAAAATAACGTCAATATTTAGATGAAAATTGGTGTCCGGGAGTCTTTTGGCATGAAAAATTTGATTTTGATGTCAATATGACTCCTACTTGTAGAGGGCGCCACCGACATATTTTTTAACTGGTTTGAAGAGTAATAACTTTTTGTCCGCGCCTGTATAAAACTACTGAGTGAAAAAAATATACATTTCCGTGATTTTTTACGTAAAAACTGTCACTTGGTAAAAATCGCTACGAGCAATCGTTCTCAAGATATTTATTTTTACGTCATTGTTGACAAAAAATAAACATGTTGAATAGATAGTTATTGGACTAATAACTATGTAGTCAACATGTTTAATTTATGTCGTGTTGTTTAATTATGTCGATTAATTTTCATGTAAATATTGACGTTACTTCAGAAATTTTATAGAAAAAATCGAGATAAAAATAAAACTTTTACACCCTGTATTTCTGAAACTAAGCATTTTAGGACATAAACTTATATGAAATTTTTACTTAATTTTATTTGTAGAATATGACGCCGGAGTTCAGGTTCGGAATACAGTTCGGACCATCCTGTATATCGCTATTTGTTTCAGGAAGAAATTCTTTGAAATCTCAATCAATTGATTTGTTTAACAAAAAAGAAAAAAAAGTCCCATAATACACCAAAACACTTTACTTTTGCATTGGACATTTTTTTTTTTAGAATTTAGAATGAGTGGGAGGGGGGTTAATCACTTCGACCTTACAGATCCATTGTGTCCCCCTTTCTTGAATCATAACTCATCATACAGTCCCAGGGCTTTGACAAAAGCCAGTATCTGGGACGGTTTTATAGAGGGTAGTTCTCCATCTCCAATATCAGTCGTACCAACATTCATGGCACGAATGGTTGTCGTCTCGGCGCACTCAGTGATGAGGTGTACTGGTGTTTCCCCATCTTCTCCACAGAATCTGCATTCGCCGTTTCTTCTTAGTTTCAATCTACTGAGGTGTTCATTGAGGAGTGTCCTGTTAAAAACCCCGTGACAATCCGAAGATTGTTCTTACTCAGACCCAGGAAGATCTGTGATTTTTCTTGATCATAAGCCCTCAGAAACTTCTTCGAGTGTCTTAGACCATTGCAAGATTTCCATTCCAGGTTGCGGATGGAATTTTCCAAGTTCTTGAGTTCCGCCTTGAGTTGGTTACCACTGGAAAGCAGAACGGTTCTGGTCCAGTTAGTGGAGTGTTCGCTCCTTTCCTAGCTAGATTATTTGCTTTTTCATTGCCTTCTATCCCTTGGTGAGCAGGCACCCAGTGTAGGAGGACTTTGTTTTCTTTGCCTAATTTATTCAGCTTCTCTATGCATTCTTTGACCAATTTCAAATCGATTGATACTGAGTTGATCGCCTTTAACGCTGCTTGACTATCAGATAAGATGGCTATTTCTTGTTTCCGATAGTTCCTATCTAAGATAAGTTGTACGCATCTCTCGATAGCGTAGATTTCTGCCTGTAGGATACTAGGGTAAGTGCCCATTGGTTCGAGTAATTAGCTCTCGGCCCAAACACTCCGATCCCTGTTCCCGTATTGGTTTTGGAAGCATCAGTATACCAAGTTATGGTATGGTCTTTTAACTGCTGGGCAAGCGTTTCGCTCTTCCAATCCTTCTTATTGCTCAATACTACATTGACATGTTTGTCAGAGTTGTACGTTCTTGGCATATCGTCCACTGGGAGTTGCAGGAGTGGTATTTCCTTTTTGAGGGTGTTCCAAGCCCCTGATCTGACAATTCTCCCAGTACTAATTCCGTTAGTGACCGTTAATCATTGTCGCATTGGCATATCTACCAATGACAATGTGCATGCATTGGACATCAACAGGTGATTAAAACTCAGTTTTCATCATTATGTGTTGTGGTAAAATATTGTTATTTATTTTGCTGTTGTAACACAAAAGGCTCCAACCCCAAACTGTAAAAATATTTTTACATAATTTCAGCCCACAGGAAACATACTGTATACTTCCTTTTGAGCTCTGCTTTATATTTTCTTCTAGTTTCCCTTTTTCCCTCTTTCGGTAGGGCATCGGAAGGCACGTAGCCCTCGTCCAGTCTCGCCCTATTTTCGCTGGGAAATCACGAAACGGACGGAAAATCGTATCGCGAATCCGATAATAGGCGAGGAATCAGTGGAGAACGCGCCGGAACACGTACGCCGGAATTTCGATATAAACCTGAACAAATTGGCTGCCGGTGGTGGTGGAAGCCCCCACAAAAGAAGGAGAGACGTAGTCTTTTGTGGAAAAAAAGAATATGAACAACGAAACGGAGATTATTTATTTAATACCATCGACTGTCGGTTGGGAATTGTGTGGGCTATCGTGCGTTGAATAGGAGATGATATAAGCTGGGCTGGCACGTAATCGAATTTGATGTTTTGTATTGTTAGGAATCGAAAAATGCGTACAACTTATCTTAGATGGGAACTATCGGAAACAAGAAATAGCAATCTTATCCGATAGTCAAGCAGCTTTAAAAACCATCAACTCGGTAACTATCAATTCGAAGTTGGTTAAAAAATGCCAGAAAAGTTGAACAAATTAAGCAATAGTTATTTTTTATACATTAATAATTAAAAAATTGTAACGTTTTTAGTTCGTTACATGTCTTTTTTATATATAAAATATGATGTCTGGCCTATCATCACCGGATTCCCTCTTGTTCAGGCCGGATAGTTTATTTGACGCGCTCGGCGTAATTTTTACGTTCTCTAGTCCACAACCCTGATATCGTTTGACGCAACCCTGTTATCGCTCTGTGGAGGCGCTGTCAACATCGCTTCTGTCAACTCTCTCACTTTTGCTTTTGCCGCTCTGTAGCCTAACCTAACCATTCCGGCTTTTAGAAATGGTAATAATTTAAATCTTGCTGCAATATCTGAATCAGCTGCCATTTCGAAGCTACATGTAGATATGAGTTATTATCTTTTATAGATTCGATATTATTATTGAATATTTTTAAGGTAGAGTTTTGGATTGACCCACCTTAACTCGTATTTATATTTTGCTGGCACATTGGTGTTCTTTTGCTTTTGTCCTACAGAATGTTACATGGAAGAAAAGACGGTTTCTTTGTTTATTATTGAGCCCTCGGAAGTATTTCGAGGTAGGTTTATTTTGTTTATTAGGCCTTGTTTGGTTTTAAACAAGAGTTTCGTATTTTTAGGGTCTTATGGACGGACTGTGTCCAAGGTACGGGTAGTGTTCCCATGTACCGTTTTCTTATTTATCTTATGGACGTACATTGTCTTATGGACGGACTGTGTCCAAGGTACGGGTAGTGTTCCCCTGTACCGTTATCTTATGGACGGACTTTGTCCAAGGTTATAGTCCAAAGTTATGGTCCAAGTTACGGACATTATCCAAGGTCCTAGTAGTGTTCCAAGGTACGGGTAGTGTCCCCATATTGTCACAGTATGGATACAGTGTAAGCCCCATGCTGCTTCGCTCCCATATCTAACCCTAGTCAGTAGCTACGGCTGTATTGATTCATGGTGTCCTCATTCTGGCCCCTTTTGTTGTTTTGGCCAACAGGATCGCCGACAGACAGTACAGAGATGCGAGACCACCTCACGCTGTTACTGTTTGAAGCAAGATTACATAAAGAACAGCTAAGTGTAGATTTAAGTTCTAGTTTTACATTTAACATCTAAAACATTTTCAGTCTTAAACAATAACGTACATCTTAAGTAATATCGTAAAGATTATGTTTAGTGGTTAGATTGTTAAGAACATTCATATCGATTTAATATTTAAAATATGATTTAGATCTTAGGTTTCATTACATTACGTCTTGTAATGGTATTACTTTCATAGATATTTAGTACAACTCTTAACACCATTTTTTTTACATATAACCACTATATATTTATTAGAACTCTACAATGTCATGTACCAGCAAAGAACATCATGAATAAATATAGTCATTAGTTTGAAGTAATATACAACTGTGTTTTCTTTCTCGTACAATACTGGCGCCCAATATCTATTTTTTTTGTTCATTGTTATTACTTAATTTTCTTTCCAGTGAAATACCTTATCCACGACTGCTCTCCGATGAAAAGCTGCCGTTCGCAGTGGTAATGTTTTATAAAAAACGTTACAAAATATTCAGAAATTATTATTTCAAGTAATTTATTACGAGTAGAAAAAATATTGTGCTGGGTTGGCGTTGGTTTTTATGTAATTTGACAAATAAATAAAGCTGTCTCTTTGGTTGTCAGTTTTGAGTCAATCTCAATCATCTATCAGTCTATCATCGCTGTTAAAGTATCATTTAATCTGCCCTTGTGGTTAAAGTACTATTTTATCTACTATTTTTGATAGATATAAGGCAATTTTAAGAGTTGTTTTTATAAAGGTGTATGGAAACTTTAAACACAGGCGTACAACTAATACTTACCAGTTTTGGTTGAGCGTTTAGATCGTGCAATGGCATCCCATTCCTCAGCGTGCAATATCCCATATAGCCCGAATTTCCTGCCGCTTGGTGCAGGAGGCTCCTGCTGGGAGACGATGTTTCTATCGTGGACACGTGCTGCTTTTTCCGGGAATAGTCCGATCCACAATCGTCAGTGGCGTCGACAGGTTGCGGGATTATATCCGGGTTTTTCTCATCACTGTCACACTCCCCTGCACTGGACTCGTGTTTGGATATTGGACTGCCACCTACAAAAAACAAAAAACAGGTTTGTCCTCTAAAATATATTTTTTTAAATATTCAGACATTTATAAATGATAGATAATTTTCGATCTATTAAGACTCGTACACAGGAAAGAAAAATTGCCAAATAAATTTCAAATTTTTGTAAACACTTCAATATATTTTTTTTATAACTTTTGAATTTATAAGACACGTTTTGTTAATATATGATTCTATGTAAAAAAAATGTACTTATTTTTTATAATATTTAGATCTACAGTAGATCTCCGAATTTTCTTTTCAAAAGGAGTTGGGTAAGTTAGAAAATAAGATTTTTTTTCATAATTTCTGAACTTATGATACACTTTTTCTTAATATATCTTTTTTTATAAGAAAAAACTCTTTATTCAATATAATTTATTACACATAGTATAAATTATCTATTTTAAGAAAAAATAATTTTACTAAGTAAACAGAGAACTTTGTCTAACAATCTGGTTCGACAATTCGAGGTCTAAGAAACGTCTCGCTCCAAAGTTTAGCTCTAAAAGCGTAAGGATGCGGTGGAGGCAACAATCCTCCTTCCCTCACACCTCCTATCCTTACCCTCACTCCTCCCAGTGTTGTTCTGCTCGTTACGGACAAACGGCAATCGACAAAGGACGACGTTTCGGCGAGTTTCAATCGGGTTAAAAGTTATTAATTGTCTTTGGAGTAATTGCGGCAAAGTGTGTTGTATTGTCACAGTGGCAGAGAGTTGCTGTGTTGGAAATAACGACTTAATTTTCGAATATTAGGGTAGGTTATTTGAGATTTAAGGACGTGTACTATTTGGATATTAGTGTCGAAATAATATTTGATTCTTATTAACGATTTAATTAAATGAAAAGTCTTTTAAGATAACGTCGTATTTTGGTAGAAAAAGCTAGTTTAGTTTTTGGAAATTTAAAACCGCTGTTCTAAAAATGGTCTATTGACTTGGTGAGTGTCTCAATCGGCTCTGACTCACCACAGTATATTATGCAATTTTTATATTGTTTGTTTTATATTTTATTTATCTAAAACCTCTAAAAAATTTAGCAAAACTATTTTTTATGTAACAATATTTTTCACTGTACTGTTTCCAACATTGTTTATTAATAAAATATAACTCAAACGTAACAACTTTAATGAAATTAGAGTACAAAGCTTACCGCCGCCGGCCGCCGTCAACTACCTACGAGCACTAACAACTCTATGTTGGGACAAGGTCTTTTTTGCAATAAAAAATAGTAATTTATTAAAACGACTCGATTTATTTTGTTTATTATTCTAAATTCAAACATTACAATATGATCTAGATAATTTTATAACATTTTTGTAACTTTGCAAACAAATCACTTTTGATAAACTTGGGAACAACGAAGATACATCAAAGGAGACCAAAATTTCACCTCCATGCAATGGTATATTTTTAATTTTGTTAATGAATTCAATATTATTTTTAACTGAGAAAGAACGAACTCCCTTGATAACCTGCTGATGATGCTAACATGGTTAGCGAAACGCGCGTCCAGTGTAAAAGTAAAAGTGTTTTGGTGTATTGTGGTGATTTAGTGTTTTATTTTGCTATGTAGCACCAAAAGTTCCAACCCTCAACTGTAATAAAAATGAAGCGTTTAGAAATATCGAACTCTTCGTCATTATTCACTTTTAAAGCTTCAACCATTTTCTGCCTGACACTAAGAGATATATTTTCGTCAAAAATGATAAGGCTTCAGAACTAGGGTACCATAAATGGTTTCGAAACTTATCAAGTACTGTATTAGATAAGTTTTTATCGTATAACGCATACATCATTTTTTTTTTTGAATTCAATTGATATTTTTCTATTTTTAAAATAAAAATGTATTGTTACAGGGTAGACATCTTCAAATCAACGTCAATGCTGGGGTAATTATCAGCAACCAGAGTTTAGTTCTTCAAGGAGTGTCTAGAGCAACTGCAGGCAACTACACGTGTGTGGGTTACAACACAGAAGGAGATGGTGAAAGCAACGCTTTCTATTTGAACGTTATGTGTAAGTATCTTGCGTTTTTCTCAAACTATACAGGGGGAGTTTTAAATAAGTACAAATATTTTCAGGGCTGGTAGATCTCAATAAAAGAAACACGTTGCCATATTATCAACAAAAAAAAATCCAAAAAATTCCAAATTTTTTAAAAAAATTTCGCGGAAAAAATCTCACGATCGTGTTTCTGGGGTCGAAATATACTAACCCTAAAATATTTGCACTTATTTAAGACGCACCCTGTATAAATATAAATAACGTCTTTATTTTTAACGAAGCATATGCAAAAAAGTAAATAATAATATAATCCTTCATTCATAAAATAAGGGATCAATCCTTCTAAAGTCGTTTTTATATTCAGCTTCTTTTTATTTTTTAAAATTCTGCATTTTTTTCAATTCAAAAACAAAACCGATATCAAAATAAAGCGGTTTGTAACAAGCGTCCCATTTACCCGGAATTACGAATTTATATATTCAAAAAGCTCCTGCCAGCGATGAGAGACAACGAGAAAACCCTTTAAAATAAAGCATGTAACTTTCTTTTAAAGAGTCTCCAGAGTTTCTTTTAACAACAACTTTTTGGCCCTACTAAAAGACATAACTGATGTTTTTATTTTTTTTTGCTTTTCCTTAATTTGAATTTTCTTTTACTTCGACTTAATTTAAGTTTAAAGTTATTGAAATAAAAAAAAATTAGTAGACGAAATATGTTTTTAATGAAATACAAAATGAAAGTTTTAACAATATATACAGTGTGACCCACTCAAGACCGGGCACCCTCCATAAAATCTGTGTTTATAGTCCGATTTTGATGATTTTTTTTCAAATATAAAGTTTCAAAAAATGTACTTTAGGGCTCAATGTCATGTTATTTCACAAAAAACAAGGCCTACTTAATAAAGTTTTTGTGGTGAAAAATTTGCAAAATCATATTAGCGATTTTTTTTCAAAAAATTTGAGTACACCCCTACATTCGGCATCCCTCAAAACAGTTCTGTACCAAATTTCGTTTAAAAATATTAATTATTAATAATTCTGCAGTTAAATTAAATAATTCCCTATTTTTGCCAATTTAACGATGAGTTATAACGTAACCCTTGAAAAAAACAATCCACAACAATGGGTTTTATTAGCTGTCAATTCTTGCAGCGTAGAATTGAATATTAATTTAATAGCACGCAGAAAAGTGTTGTATCAAGAAATATTATTTGCATTATGGAACAATTAAATATTAGGGATAAAATTGAAATGATTCGTTTAGTGGGTGATAACTATCTTCAAGCAGGAGAAGCTGCCAGAGAATTTAACAACAGACATCCCGACAGACCTGCAGTAAGTAGAAGCACGGTTCAACGAATAAATAGAGTTTTTAATGAAACTGGTTGTGTGTCAAAATACTTACTAAAAAACAGAAGGCCGGAACATTGAATAAATAGGCGGAATGAGGAAATATTAGAATATTTTCGTAACAATCCTCGTGCAAGCATTAGAGGCGCCAGTGTTGATTTGGATATACCAAGGGAAAATATTAGGAGATGTTTGCGAACTAATAAAGTTAAACCCTTTAAACCAAAGATTTTACACACTTTGGAAAACGGAGATGATGTTAGACGATTAGAATTCTGCTTATGGGCTCAAGCAGAGTATTTAAATAATAGAAATTTCTTAAAAGAAATTTTATTTAGTGATGAGGCAACATTTAGTACAAACGGAGTAGTATCCTCTCAAAATTCGCGATTCTGGGCAGTCGAAAACCCTGAATGGGTGATCAATACAAGAAGACAGTATTCTCAGAAATTAAATGTGTGGTGTGGCATACTTGATGATAGAATCATTGGTCCATATTTTTTTGAGAGAAATTTGAATAGTCCAACGTTTTTGAATTTTCTGATTAATGACTTTTGGGATGCAATACATAATTTACCATGCCAAACCCGTTTGAATTTAAAATTTCAATTGGACGGATCACCTGTGCATAACGCGGCAGTTGTCAGGGAATGGTTAAATGAAAATTTTGAAAATAAGTGGATAGGTCGAAATAGCCCGCTAATTGAGTGGCCACCGGAGATCCCCGGACCTAACACCCCTTGATTTCTTTCTTTGGGGTTTCTTAAAAGCAACAAGTTTACAAGTCTAGACCTCAATCTGTAGGATGAATTACGTATTAGAATTACAGAGGCTTCTGCAAATATTACACCACAGCAGCTTAGGAATGTAACTGTTAATCTAAGAAAAAAGATGCGACAAATGTATTGAACTGAATGGAGGGCTGGTAGAAGCAACTAGAATTATTTGAATATGTTTAACTTATTATTCGGTTATTGTGTTGCTTGTAGTATTTTTATCATTGTTTGTAATAAAACTCGTTGTCGTGGATTGTTTTTCAAGGGTTACTTGAAACTCATCGTTAAATTGGCAAAAATAGGGAATTATTTAATTTAACTGCAAAATTATTAATAATTAATAATTTTAAACGAAATTTGGTACAGAACTGTTTTAGGGGATGCCGAATGTAGGGGTGTACTCAAATTTTTTGAAAAAAAATCCCTAATATGATTTTGCAAATTTTTCACCACAAAAACTTTATTAAGTAGGCCTTGTTTTTTGTGAAATAACATGACATTGAGCCCTAACGTACATTTTTTGAAACTTTATATTTAAAAAAAAAATCATCAAAATCGGACTATAAACACAGATTTTATGGAGGGTGCCCGGTCTTGAGTGGGTCACACTGTATATACAGTACAGAATGAAAGTTAGACAGAGAGGGAGTTGAAATTTTAATTTAAAAAGAGACTAAAAAGTCAAGAGTGAAAACAAAATGTTGATATTTTGGTGAAAGTTTGAAACACCCTGTGGAGTAAGTTAGCGATGCAATTAATTTAAAAATAATTTTATCATCTCGGAACGCTTTTCCTTGATAGTTTGCTTTTTGATTCATTTCAATAGCTTTATTTTTATCGGAGATATTCGCTTTTGAACAAGACCGTAACGATTAACAACAATTTTACTATTTTGGTAAAATTTTGGGTCCTCATCAACTTAGCGATGATGATAGCGTCCTCAAACAACACTTAAGCTCTTAACTCACGCATTTTAGGTGAGTTAAGAGCTTCTTAACTCACGCATTTTCATTACCGCACACCTTGTTTAGATGATTACCTAAGTGAAAAAAATGTTTTGTAAAACATTTATTTTGCACTAAATACCTACTATAGTCTATAAAATGAATAACTTTGAATTTTGACCGTTATTTTTTACCAACATGGCAAATATAAAATCCCTCTATCAAAAAAGTTACTGATATTCTTTAAATTGTGTGCCTGAACGAATCAGATAGGTAACTCTTTTTACTTACGTGAAATAGAAAAGGAAAATAATAAAACAAGTGACAGTTCTTCCTCTTCTTGCAAAAATCAACACGAAATGGCATAATTGTCAAAAGTAAAATGTCATCAGCTTTTGACATTTCTAAATATCAGACCAATGCCGTCTGTAATAGAACAGCCTCGGAGCGAGATTTATGACGTCACGCTAATTAGATACGGATTAATAAATATGTTGTAGAATACATGGAAAACATAATTATTCCTCGTATTTTTGGTTTGTATTTTAAAAATGATATAGTTTACATGAAATATACATAATATACAGTTAATAAATATAATATATACCTATTTATAGTAATAAATACTTTGGCAAATAAACTATGAACCATACAAATGCAGCAAATGTTTTACAAATATACAAATAATGAATAGGTACATAAGATAATGGGTAAAATGTAAAATATATTTTAAATTTTGGGGTTTGAAAATAGATCTAATTTAACAAAAAACGTTCAATATCTACTAATAGTGATGTATTATTATTTGCATTCACAAAATTTATATGTATATTTTGCAAGTATCAATGTTCGAAAAATTATATTTGCAAATAATACAATATCATAGAAAAAAAGGCGTCAGGGATAGCTATGAAATAAAGATCGCTGTCATTTTATATGTATAATGGTTTTAAAAAAAACGTTTCGGCTAACATTATAGCCTTCATCAGTGTTGTGTCATATAAAAATATAGTGTCGAATATAATCCAAAAAATTGCATATAAAATATTCACACCAAACCAAACCACATAATGTTTACTGCAATTAATAAACTAATATAAACTTGTCAAAAGATGACCACATATTTTTTTAAAATTATTATTCTTAACACTAAAACTATCTACATTGACTATGGAGTACGATTTCAGCCATAGTCAAATATAAGGAATAATTATTCGAGGCTGTTCTATTAGAGACGGCATTGCGTCAGCATGGTCGCAAGTTGCTAACCTAATAAAATTAACACTAGAAAAGCCCGTGGGAACTGTCAAATTCAAAGTTATTCGTTTCACAGACTATAAATACAAATAAACTGTTCTATGGATAATAATTATAAAAACATGAAAACTTATTTATTATAAATGTTAATAATACAGTTTGAACAATATTTCAAGTAAATGCCTGATGAAGCATATACAGAGAAAACCAGCTACTAGTAACATAGCAAGTTGCCGAAAAACACACATTAAATAGGAAATAATTATCATTCGCCATTCGTTCACTCATAATTTCACAAAATTGCAAGCGAAGATCAAAATCGTCTTCGTTGAGTTCTTGTACCAACTGAATTTTGTACGGGTGGAACTTGTGTTTTTTTAATATCCTTTGGACGCTTGTACGATTCACGCCGGTCTCATTGGCTAATTTTCTTGTACTCAGCGTACTCTCCATGGCAACTTGGCCCAATGCGGATACCTCCATAGCTTTATTTACTACAGGATTTTCCCTCTGTCTCTTTTTTTTATTTATAACGGAAACAGTTTCGCGAAATTTTGCTACTAACTCGCTAAACAATTTTGCCATAAAGGTGTTTGTCAGGATGGCTTTCATTCAACCCGATTGCCACATTCATTATTTTTAAAATAAAGTTCCACTTTTTCTGCAAGTGAGTACACCGTAATTATTAAAAAGTTTAACGATATTGAGAAGAACTTCAACGCATAAGTCACTGAACAGTTATCTAGCAACTGCCGCACCTGATCGTTCAACCTTGTGGCAAGTGAAAAAATGCGAAAACATCTAGAAATAATAAGAAAAAAAAACAGCAAATTGGTCGAAGGAATTTATCCTCATCATTTACTCTGATAAATGTTTAAATAAACTTTTCAAATTTCAATCCTTCATATTTTCTCAATGGCTCGACCGATTTTCAAAAACCAAGCCGGAGAGTATAGAGAATAGAAAGCCCTTTTCATTGCGGTACTACTTGACCCCCCTGCCCATTTGAAAAAAATTGGGGGATGACACCCCCGCTTAGAGGGTTAAAGATCTTGCAATCATTTTTGGGGCAAGAGTTATCCCCCTCACAAACAAAATTGACGTGTTTTTGAATTTTCTGAAAATAAAATTACCCTGGCCGTTATGCCTTGCGGAACGTTTTTGATAGGCCACCTATATCTATACAGGGTTGTTCACCACATACGACACGGAGTATTGTAACTAAACGATGAGATTTTTACAAATTGTAAGTTTGGGGTTCGTTGAAGGACTATTAGAGCTACAATTTAAAAATATTTTTACAAGATACAGAGTGTCCCAAATAAATAAAAAATATCAAAGTTGTATTTTTTTAAATGGAACACCCTGTATATTATTACATTTTTAGTTTCTACGATTAAAATAAAGGTAAATTTGATTAAGGTTTATTATACTTAAACCTTACCGTTTTTGAAATATTTTCAATTTTGTGACCTTATACAGAGTGTCTAAAAATTTATTTTAAATAATTATTAGCTTCAAACGGCAATAACTTCTTTAATTTAAATGGAATGCCCTGTATATTTTAGGAGAATCAGATGCACAATTAAATTGTCTATCAAATTGTATTATACCATTTTTTACCTATCCCTTCAAGTTCTCGTAGAAAATGCATTTTCTTATAATTTAGACCCCATTTATCAATATATCCATGGAATATTGACATTTTAGATTGTTTTAAAGCAACAAATGTACAAAATGTAGATTAGTATTATTATCGTTTCTTAGCAAAACGATAATATTACTAGCCCATTTGTATGTAAAAAGAAAACTATTTAAATCTTTATAAAAAGAGTATACCATTAATTAAATATAACACTATTATTTCCGCCCATATACCAATTAATGACATAATTAATTGGGTTCGTTAATAAATTATTATAAATAAATGTGGATTTGAGTCAGAAATTAATATAATAATAAGTTATCAAATTAAAGTCTCTTTTTGTTGTTATAAATAAGCATTTATCAAAAATGAAATATCATTTTTAAGGTGTTACTTTTATCACACTGTCTAATGCCCATACAAAATTCATTTTTTAGTATTTGGAGTACTTATTATTAATAAACGCAAACAGTCAGTTAATGTAGTTTGAATACTGGAATCATATTAATTGGTCCTCTTTAACAAATATTTAAACAGTTTTTTTTTCATTTTTTAATGAAATAAACGAATTATATCGACAATATTAGTATCTGTACTCTTTAAAAATTTGGTACATCTTTAAAAATAATCTAAAATGTCAATAGTCCATGGGTTTATATTGATAAATAAGGTCTAAATTACAAGAAAATGCATTTTCTACGGAAACTTAAAGAAATAGGTAAAAAATGGTATAATATAAATTGATAAACAATTAAATTGTGCATCTGATTCTCGTAAAAAATACAGGGTGTTCCATTTAAATTAAACAAGTTATTGCCGTTTGAAGCTAATAATTATTTAAAATAAATTTTTAGACACTCTGTTTATACAGTTATGTATATTTATACAGTTATGTATAACACTACCTTATGGTAGTATTATTTTTATTATTGCAACACAATAACTGATCAGTAAATAAACTTCAGTAAATATTTAGTATTAAAAACTTTGATACCCTTGGAGAAATGAAGCCTTAAAATTTTTACTGCAATTTCACAAAATTGAAAATATTTCAAAAACGGTAAGGTTTAAGTATAATAAATCTTAATCAAATTTACCTTTATTTTAATCGTAGAAACTAAAATGTAATAATATACAGGGTGTTCCATTTAAAAAATACAACTTAGATATTTTTACCTTATTTGGGACACTCTGTATCATGTAAATTATTTTAAATTGTACCTCTAAAGGTGCGTATTCATTATCCGAACGAACGAACGAACGAACGAATGAAAGCAAGTGGTATATTTAGACGGGGACCGAAACGCATGCGGCCGTTCATTCGGTCGTGCGCTCGACCTCCGCTTCGAGTCGGTACATCAAAGGCGTTCGCCTGCGTGCGCTTTCAGATTTAAGGTGCGTATTCATTATCCGAACGAACGAACGAATGAAAGTGCGGTATATTTAGACGGGGACCGAACGCATGCGGCCGTTCGTTCGTTCGTGCGCTCGACCATCCGCTTCGAGTCGGTACATCAAAGGCGTTTAGACGTCATGGTACAAAGAATACACGGTATGATCGATAGCGGCTCCAATTTCGTTCAGTTCGCGCATACCACCTGTGACGTCACTAGGAAAATGAGGAATAAATAAAAAATAAAGAAAGTTGACAGGAGATCTGCATTTTTGAGGTTATGGTTAAGAATTTTTTATTTTTAAGACTTTTTAGTTCGTTTAATTTAATAATTACTAAAACCAGCAGTTCCAAAAATATATTTAAGAATAATAATTATATATTAACATGGATTTGGACGATAATAGGTAAAAATACTAAATTTATTTCTATATTCGGTATAAAATTGTTTATTCGGTTTTTAGTTTGCGATGTTTATGGTAAATAATTTTCATTTTCATTGCCTCTGAATTCACATGAGGACAGAGTTGAGGATATCTATGGAAAAGTAACCACAAGAGGAATTGTTACATCATTTAAAAAATATTGGGAAGTTTATTGTTTCCCATCGAAAAGTAGAAATGCCAATGCAGATGAATGTATTGTAATTGTGATAGAAGTAATTCCAAGGGTGAAGTTTATTATGATTAGTGGAAGTAATTCCAAGGGTGAAGTTTATTATAATAAGTTACCTGTGCTTCTTTTTATATGTAGATGTTTCAGGTTTTGAGAATAAATCGGTTGAACAAAACCCAAAATTTAGAGGAAGTATGTGCATACCCAGAATATGCCCATCAAGGATTATATAGCTCAAATTTCCTTTAATGGTAGGCAATTATTCAATGCAAATTAACTTTTTAAGTAACTGAAATATTAAATAGTTTACAATTTGGTATATCATTAAAAATATATTACTTTTAGGTACAATTAGGGCCCGATACATTACAAAAAGTAGAATACCTATTATTTTATATTAAATGAGGTATTGTACCAACAATCAATTTATATTAATACCGGAGATTAAAAAATAACAGAATAAATAGTTCTTTTTTTTATACTACAAAAATAAACTATAGAATACAACAGTATTTAAAAAAATAAATAAAACGTTATGTCCCGGCCGAGATTCGAACTCCGGTCTCTCGCTTCCTAGCCCGACTCCTTACGCACTGCTTCACAGTAACTTGCTTAGCGATAATTCAATGACGGTATATAAACAAAAAAACAGGTTTATAACAATATCTTGACGATTAGAACTGGCGCGCGAATGAAGAAATGCGTGCGGTCTCTCTCGATGCGGGTTCTATCGTGCGGTCCCCGTCCATACCACTAGCGAACATTCGTTCGTTCGTTCGTTCGTTCGTGCGGATAATGAATACGCACCTTAATAGTCCTTCATCGTACCCAAAACTTACAATTTGTAAAAATCTCATCGTTTAGCTACAATACTCCGTGTCCTCCGTATGTGGTGAACAACCCTGAATACATGAATATTCAAAGGCGTTTACTTTTCCTATCGCTCAGTGTAGTAAACTATAGTATTTTTCACAATTTCGCAATTATTTCTGCACAAAACAAACAAAACCTACCGAAGTAAACGATGCTGTAACGAGCATTCCATTTACCCGAATTACGAATTTATATATTCAAAAAAGCGACAGAAATACACGAAGACCCTCTTCTCTCTAAAAGAAAGAACGTAATTTTCTTTTAAAACGTCTCCTGACTTCCCTCCAAAACAACTTCTTCCTCGCGTATACTTAAAACGCATAACTTTTTTTGCTTTTTCTCTTTCTTAGTATTCTTCTGTATATTTTTGTTTCCATTTTATTCTATATTTGTTCGGGCAAAGTCGAGCTTAAAATTACAAAGCGCGTTATCTACACGTAAAACGTAGAAATTTATGAGAGCGCGGGAGAGACTTGGTTTTTATGTCTTTTTCGTTTATTCTTCTCGTTTGTGTGTTTAAATCGAGTTTGAGACTGTGTACGATGAATCCGAATGGATTTTTCGTTTTGACTGTTAAAACGTTAAAATAGAAAAGTTTATATACAGAGTGGGTTTTAAATAATCCTATTAATTAATAATGTTTTTAAATAATGTGCTAATATTTTCAGGGCTGGTAGATCTCGATAAAATAAACATATTTTCTCTTTACTCCAAAATAACCGAATTATTTTACTTTGAAAATTTAAAAAAAAAATGATTTTTTGGTTAAATTTTGAGAACCACTGTATCTTTTCTGGATTTTCTTTCTTGTAAATTTAATCTGCTACCTATGTTGTCATATTATGAAGATAATATGCTCTTTAATTTAGACTAAAAATTTTCAATTTTTTTTAAATTCATAAAATTCATTCAAAAAACCTCATAGATGTGTCTCTGAAGTTTCTTTAAGACTCACCCTGTATACCAGGTGCATCTCAAAAGTGGCTAATCCCTATAACTTATTTATTTTTTCAGATAAAAAATGAGAAATGAAATGTTAGCAAAATAAAAATACTAAATCACCACAATACACCAAAACACTTTTATTTTACACTGGACGCGTGTTTCGCTAACCATGTTAGCATCATCAGCAGATGATTATAAACTAAAGTACAATCTACAAGTTGAGCGTTTATATTAGCAGTTAGATTTCCGCCACTAGAGTAGTAGGAACAAAGAACTTGAAGGAATTGGACCGTTGTCTTTGTTCATACTATCTTTACATTTATTAATTCTGATGCTTTCATATGCATCTAATTGCCTGTAATTTGAGACTTGTTTAATTAATTTTAGATTATTAAGATCTATGCAATGTTCATTATCAACAATATGTTCGGCAACGCAAGATTTATCCGGTCTACCATATCTTATCTGAGCTAAATGTTCTTTAAATCTAGTTAATATTGATCTTCTAGTTTGCCCAACATATTTCTGATTACAATC
>NW_022146083.1:1230978-1318031 GCF_002938485.1 Sitophilus oryzae
TCGACAATTCGAGGTCTAAGAAACGTCTCGCTCCAAAGTTTAGCTCTAAAAGCGTAAGGATGCGGTGGAGGCAACAATCCTCCTTCCCTCACACCTCCTATCCTTACCCTCACTCCTCCCAGTGTTGTTCTGCTCGTTACGGACAAACGGGAATCGACAAAGGACGACGTTTCGGCGAGTTTCAATCGGGTTAAAAGTTATTAATTGTCTTTGGAGTAATTGCGGCAAAGCGTGTTGTATTGTCACAGTGGCAGAGAGTTGCTGTGTTGGAAATAACGACTTAATTTTCGAATATTAGGGTAGGTTATTTGAGATTTAAGGACGTGTACTATTTGGATATTAGTGTCGAAATTATATTTGATAGTCTTTTTTATTAACGATTTAATTAAATGAAAAGTCTTTTAAGATAACGTCGTATTTTTGTAGAAAAAGCTAGTTTAGTTTTTGGAAATTTAAAACCGCTGTTCTAAAAATGGTCTATTGACTTGGTGAGTGTCTCAATCGGCACTGACTCACCACAGTATATTATGCAATTTTTATATTGTTTGTTTTATATTTTATTTATCTAAAAGCTTTAAAAAATTTAGTAAAACTATTTTTTATGTAACAATATTTTTCACTGTACTGTTTGCAACATTGTTTACTAATAAAATATAACTCAAACGTAACAACTTTAATGAAATTAGAGTACAAAGCTTACCGCCGCCGGCCGCCGTCAACTATAAAAGACCTATACGTGCACTAACAACTCTATGTTGGGACAAGGTCTTTTTTGCAATAAAAAATAGTAATTTGTTAAAACGACTCAATTTATTTTGTTTATTATTCTAAATTCAAACATTACAATATGATCTAGATAATTTTATAACATTTTTGTAACTCTGCAAACAAATCACTTTTGATAATAGCTTATTTTGCCAAAATCAAGCCAAATTTGCTGACAACTATATATTGGAACAGCACAACAAGAAATTTGTTTAATACGGAGTTACATCACCTTTCGCCTTAACTGCCTGAACTCTTAATGGCATTGTATTTACCAAAGATTGGCACATTTGAGGAGAAAAATTATGCCAAATTTCCTGCAGTTTTGCCCACAAATCAAAAATTGTTCGTTGAGGGTGGTTCATTAAATATTGCTTCATTTTATGCCACAGAGTTTCTATAACATTGAGGTCCGGACTACTTGCAAGATGGGATAGAACTTTTATATTATTATTACTGAACCAATTTTTAATTGATTTTGCTGAATGGCACAATGCTCCATTTTGTTGGAAAATATAGTTTTCGTTTGGAAACAATTCTACAGCACTAGGCAAAAGTGAGGTCCCAAGTATATGTTGATATTTTTGGGCGTTAACAGTGCCATGTATAAAATTTAATTTGCCCAAACCTCTTGCTGACATGCAACCCCAAACCATAATCCCCTTAGGAAATTTAACAACCCTCTTTAAGCAATCTTTATGAAAGGCTTCGGCTTTATTTCGTATTATTCGTTTTCGATGATCTCCAACGCAAACATCAAATTTAGACTCATCGCTAAATATGACCTTATTCCAATCATTTTGTGTCCACGATAATTTAGATTTTGCCCAATTGTAGCGATTTTTCTTCTGAATTTCTGCCAATGAAAAACCGCTAGGTTTTTCATTGACCTAAATAAGAATTTGTATCAATAATCTTCAGGTAATTGATTATCCACATAAAATAAAGTTTACCTTGTAAAACCCCAGACCGCATTTATGGATATATTTTCGGCAACATTTTCTTGATATATTTAAACCAGTTACAGTATTCCATTTAACTGTTACTTCACGAAGAGTACTTCTCGCAGACTTGCAAATTTTTACTAAATTTCGCAAATCTCTTTGAGATACAAACTTTTGGCCTTCCCGAACTTTTACCTTTAACGTCTACATTGGCAGATTTGCCGTATTTTTATTATTATATTAAAGACCGTAGTTTTTCGAATACTTAAATCATCAGAAATTTTTCGAATTGTTTTTCCCGTACTGTATTTACGAATGATAATTTCGCGTAGCTTTTGATTTGTAGCTTTTCCACGGACCATTACTTTGAATTAAATAATTAAAAAAATTGAAAATTAAAAAAATTAAAATTACTTACAGTAAATCTCACTACTCAAAGTATCGTGTCACTTACAAGCTGTCAATGCTGAAGTAAACAGTTTGCGACATTTGCGACGTTTATAACAAAGCCGCCTATGATATTAATTATTTAAAAATACTTGTCCCAACATTTAGTTGTCAGCAAATTTGTCCTTTTATGAACAAAATCCGCTACTGTATATATGGATTGATTTACAAATTCATAAAAATATTGTCAAGTTGTTTAGGATATATGGTTATATTTAAAATTTATATTTAAAAAATTAAACATATATTTTTCAGTTATTTTGAAAAACCAGGGCAATAAGTCCAAAATATGACCTTGTCCCAACATATAGTTGTTAGTGCTCGTATACACTTTCGAAAAATTAAAATCGTGTTTTCAAAGCACTTTTGCAAAGGCCAGGTGAAATTACAGAATAACGAAGTAGAGATCCCGAAGCTTTCTGAGGAATTGCGGTTCGAAAAGTTTTGTTCCACAACAAAAGCTATACCTATAAGAATTCGAGTTTTCGTTTTATCGTTGCATTCTATGGGTTTGCTCCCGTTTTATAGCTGTTACGTTATAAACCGAAGATATGACTTGTTTTATTATTAAGTAATAATGCTGTATAGGATGTCCATATTTCGTATGTTTTATGGGAATTTTTGTTTATCAGTAGAGATATATACAAAATGCCGTTTTCACGCTATTCTGTTAATTTTTGATGAAATTAAAGACTATACATATAGATTGTTTTGTCCTAGCCCTCTTAGTTATTTGAAATTGTTGCATTTTTCAACTCCCCTCTTATTACAGTTGAGGGTTGGAACCTTTGGTGTTACACAGCAAAATATAAACACTAAATCACCACAATACACCAAAACACTTTTACTTTTACACTGGACGCGCGTTTCGCTAACCATGTTAGCATCATCAGCAGATGATTATAAACTAAAGACGATTAAAGACTAAGATTCTTTAGTTTATAATCATCTGCTGATGATGCTAACATGGTTAGCGAAACGCGCGTCCAATGTAAAAGTAAAAGTGTTTTGGTGTATTGTGGTGATTTAGTGTTTATATTTTGTTCCCCTCTTATGTCGGTTATCTTAAACAGGCTCTACACTATGCGGAGAACTCTTCGAAGCAGGTCGAGGTCGCGTTTCGTCGCCCAACTTTGTCGCATTTCGGTTTATTTCCAGTTGTCTTGACCTACTTCGGTTTGCCTCGACCTACTTTCGATTCTTAAAAGCGCCTGAAAACTACACGTCAAGAGGGCGTGTTTTTTTGGCGTTTCCTGTTGTCTCGTTCAATTTTGTTTCGTTTTGAGCTGTTTCCAAAACGTGTCGGTGTCTATACCCGAGGCAAAGGACTTTTTTTCATAAATCTCAGTAAAATAAGTAAATCTAGACGTTTTTAAAATAGTTGTTGTGTTAATAATATTTTGTTAATTACATCTCGTGCTGAACGTTTTCGATGGGCCACCCTGTATATTCCACAAGATTAATATTAGATTAGTAATTTATTGAAAAGTTGAAAACTGTATACCGTAGAGTTTTTTACGTCGAATTCGGTGGCGTAACTAGTTTTTTTGTTGAGGGCTGTCATTCTTGAAATATGGCCCAAACTTATGTTTGCTTAAGTGCAATACATTGTATATGTATTGTTCTATTATTTTATTTGCCCTGATACGAGCTTCCTAAAAATATAATATAATATTATGTCAAAGCTAGGTTCTGTGAGCTTTTCAACGCTAGTTTCTGTGTGTGAAATTATTACATAAGTGCAGCAGAGTATTTGATATCTAAAAGCTCTAAGAGTTCATTTTTAGTACAGTTCAATAAGATAACACGATGGAAACGAAAACCCAGCTGATTTATATAAAATAAAATAATAATGTTCTTTTAAACTTATATTATTTATGTTAAAGAGTTGAATAATAATTTTTTTACGAAGAGGTAATAAATTTGGATTTATTGTATTTTTTGAGGTACCGCCACTGTCTAGTTTTGTACTACTAATGAACTTACCCCCTTTATCACTGAGTGTTGCCCCACTTCCGCTACCCCTGTGCTCCAAACTACCACCAGAAACGACGTTGTTTTTGTGTTGTTGGTGTCGCTTTCTCCTGTGATCGCCGTTCTGCGTGCACTGAAGCCTGAGCACTAATATCACCACTAAAAGCACTATTAGTAGTGCGGACACTACACCTATAATGACGCTCATTAGTGGTGTAAATTTGAATGTGGCCCTGTGCGTATCTAGAACATAAAAATAATATTTTATCAGTTTTTATACATGTAAAATGACAAAAGTAAAATAAAAATTAATTTCAAAACCTTCATGTATTTCTAAACAATTTTTATATTTTCATTTTTTTCCCCGCCGCACAATGGATCGAAGCATAGGAAAATAGGGACATTGACTTATTTCGTAATTAATACTTTTATTTTACTGTTTTTTATGTACCACTTCAATAAATACAACAAAAATCTAAATTAATATGGCATTTTGTACCATATAATTTAGAAAATATACAGGGTGTCTCAAAAAAGAACTAATATCTAAACAAAAAGAAAACAAAATATTATTACAAAAAAAGAAATTGCTTTCTCTGTTAAATCCTAAATTAATATGGCCTTTTTGTACCAGATATTTTTAAAAATATACAGGGTGTCTTACAAAAAGAGCTCATCTATAAACAAAAAGAAAACAAAACATTATAACACATGAGAAATTACTTTCTCTGTTAAATCTTAAATTAATATGGCCAAATAGTTAACAAAATATACAGGGTGACTCACAAAAAGAACTAATCTCTAAATAAAAAAGAAAACAAAAAATATTATAAACAAAAGAGATATTGCTTTCTCTGTTAAATCGCTATGAATTTTATCACAGCTACGCATATCAGTTATATATGTATCGGAAGACAACAAAATATTATGTAAAATGTCTTCATTTGCAAAAGTTCTGTTAGACCTTCTTGAACGGCATTCTCTATATTTCCGAAAGTATTTATTCCTAGACTCTGAGGTCTCTTCAGACAGATGCCCTATCGGAAACCAAAAATTGCTGATGATTTTTGCTCCATGTATCAAAATTTTGTGTAGAGAAGATGGCATGTAATACCATCCATAAAGGTTAACTCTTCTGCAGTCTCTTTTACAAATTTATTAAACTTTTCGGCATTTATTTTTTTTTCCTGAAACCAAAACTTGGAGTAATGTATATAGTCTTTCCAGCAATCAATTCATCGATTCCTGTAATTTGTTATGAGGCTTTTCGAAGTTTCGGAAAAATCTTCTCGCAGTGTTTCCATCGTTAGTTGTGCCCCGTCCCTGTTTAAGGACATCGACTATCAAACCCATTTCCTCTCTAAATCTAAAATAAAATTGCAAATATATTCTGCAAAGCAACGCGTGATGCGCGTCCACGGCAAACTCGACAAATTGCCGAATATCAATTCAATTGCCGAATACCGAATACCAAAACGAAAACATTTCTGGGCCTTTCAACCTATATGCCTTATGTATTGTATTGTAATTCAGTCCCACTCCAATGTTCTTCGACGAATATACTTACCTATATCGGCAAATTACAAATTGTTTGATGGTGCACTGTGCGTGCATTGCATAAATTCAAGGATTTTGACATTAAAAACATTATATTTTTTGCAGTGGCACTTTGGGGCAGCCAATTTTTTTTATGATATGTGCTAGTAAAGGTGGCTCTTTACATTGCACGTAATATCTCCCCCACATCCGGCTTACATTTTTTGTAATTCAAGAAAACTTTATATTTTTTAAAGTCTTAATGACATAAATAAAAAACAAATGAGTTTTTCACTTCTGGTGTCACTTTTTTAAACTTAACAATCCAATACTATAGCCCAAGAACGCTTCTAATAAGTCGTTATATATAACAAACAAATATCTTTACATCCATTTCAAAATTACAATCAAATGTAAGACTCTTTATCTACCAATTTGAATGATTTTTTCAATTTACTTCAAATGGTGCTCATATGCTCAATAAGTAAATAACAAACAGACATACTGTATATGTTTTACAAGACTAGAATATCTCTTTAACACAAATATGTAAAAAAATATTTAAATTTGGAACTCTTCAAAAACAGCCAACGTCCCTATCTTCCTATGCTTCGATCCATTGTGCGCCGCGTCGCATAGTTTTAGCTTTAAAAAATTAAAGTCATTTTATTTCAGGGTCAAATCGCTAAAAATCTGATGTGTTGATTGTTGTGAGGAAATCGTTTCTGAACAGGATAAAAGGAAATTAAGATATCACATAAAAAAAACATGTTTGAACATTACAAAGGGAATTTTGACGCCTAGAAGATAGCGTCATAGCATCAAATTTCATGATGGTCTATCCACGTGCCGAGTTTGATTACAATGGCGTGGAAGTTTCATTTTTATTTTGATTTTTTCCAAATAATTTATGATGTAACATAAATATTTGGATGAAAATTTCACACCTCTACTTTTCAACCAATAAAATGCTTTAATGTTGACTAGTTACCATGGCAACTGAAAAAATTTCCGGAAATTTTTTCGAGGCACCACGAAACTTTAGTGGAAATTTTTTGACAGTTGAAAAGGTAAACATAAGATCTACAATCATAATGTGAATGAACTACAATGTCTATATATTGAAATATTACCCATTTGAGTTTTAGCATTTGATGTAACTAAGGTTGGTAATATTTTTTTATTTAAGGAAATATGTTAGATATACCTACATATGAATTTCTTCGAAATTGCCATGTTCTAAAAAATATAGTTCTGCCGCCTTTATTTAACTAAAGCTGGTATTTTTCTATTTAACGAAATATGATGGATATACACTTGATTTTGATTTTCGGGTGTTATCTGGTTTTATATTTTCAATTTCTTCTTCAATGACTTGTTGGTTTACTTTTCCAAATCACTGACATTTCGCTATACACTTCTTACTCTACGTACAGACGTTTTAAAACTAGTAATAGCTTAATGACAGAATCGCAAACAAAATGACAAAACACATAATATGTCAAAAACATCAATACCTTGGCCAACAACAAATTGAAATTATTTTAAAATGTCATGTTGGATTAATATTTTTTTTTCAATTTAGGTGTGAAATTTTTTCTTACCGAATACACACAAGCTTAAATTATTCCTGGAATTTTCTTTCGGGCACGAATATTTTAGGAAAATCATCCCTCGTCTTCGACTCGGGATAATTTTCAAAATATTCGTGCCCTCAAAAAAATTTCCGAAAATAATTTAAGCTCTTGTGATATTATAAGTGAAAATTGGTGTCTGGGAATTTTTTGACATGAGAAATTTGATTATGATGTCAATATGACTCCTACTTGTAGAGGGCGCCACCTACATATCTTTTAACTGATTTGAAGAGTAATAACTTTTAGTCCGTGCCTGTATAATATTACTGAGTAAAAAAATATATGTTCACGACATTTTTTACGGAAAAAAAAGTCTCTTAAGGAAAAATCGCTACATGAGTAATGGTTCTCGAGATATTTGGAATCGAAATTGTCAATATCTGTCATCATTTGCTGTCCTCCATTCGCGAATTTCAAGTTCCAGAGCTTTACGCCCTGGGCTACTCGAGAACGGTTCTGAAAGGAGCTGTGGTTTGGTTTTGTTGTGCCTGGTGCCTCCATATGGCGCGGAACAGTTCTGAACTTTATGACTCAATTGAATGGAGTGAGAGTATCACAACAGTTCTTGAACAGTTCAGAGCTGCACAACTGCATGAATGGAGTCATAAATTAAATATCTTCACTATACAGGTTGTTAACTGGACAGTTACTTATAAGGAAACAGAATGGCAATACTGCTATTGAGAACGCATGCACATATAGGGTTTTCTGCCGACTCGTCCCGGACCGAGGTTGCCATATTTTAACCATAAAAGCTCTTTCGCGAGTAATAAACACATTAACAACCTGTATAGTAATTAGACTGAAATCATAAGTTCCAAATCTTTTTTGTGCCAAAAAGTTCAACAGAAACTGTTTTATCAAACTTCGCAGAAAAGTTTATGATTAATTAAAAAAAAAAATCCTTGAATTTATTTCAGTCAAATAACTATCTACTCAAGGTATGTTTATTTTTTGTCAATGACATGTATTGACTAAGTATTTCCATTCCACATAGCATCAAATTTCATGAATTTATCTATAATGTCCATCAGAGTTATTATGAAAGGAAGTATTTTTTTTAGAAAACTTAACTACCCTGTGTCCCAAAAGTTAAGATATTTAGGACATATACATTCATAGGAAGTTTTTTTCTAAAATATATCCATGAATCACCACCCCTAAAATACAATAAAATCGAAAAAAAAAAACGGGGTCAAAGACGACTGGGAGAATAACAATCGATGATAATTTTGGCGAGGTCAAGCTTTTTAGACGTCATCTACTTTTTTAATGCCTTTTACTGTCAGTTGGCCTTAAGAATGTTTTTATTTTTTTTACATTGAGTAAATATTATTTTAAATAGTGTTGTAGTTTAAAATTCGAGAAAAAAGTTGAAAATATTGTGATGGGGGGGGGGGGCCGTCTATCTAAAAATAAACGTATTTCTTTAAACTCAAAATAGTCAATTTTAGGACACTCTGTATACACAAATAATTATTGTTTTTTAAAATATTATTTGAAAACTAGAGAGAGAGAAATCAGACAAGGAACAGAGATGATAGACGTTAGGTTATGGCTTTGAGACGGATTGATGTTATTTTGGTTTGCAGGTTTTGGTCATTTTAAGAATATTATTATAATTAATGTTAACTAAAACATATATTTTATTTTCTTGTGGTAATATTCTGTGCTAAAAATTAGCTTGATTTATTTGATCTGAAAATTGATTGAATTTATCCTGTGAATAATTTTAGTTTAAAAGTAATCTAAATACAATCGTTTACTGTCCATCCGTGGCGATATTTTTGGTTCAGTGTGACAACAAGGGCCTTGTTGAGTGTACAAATATTTTTCGACCGTGCCAGGGCGAATATCTTAGCTAAAAAATGAGCAATCAAAATCAAAGAATAGAGTAACTCATAGTCTAACGGTATTTGCACCAGAACCAACAAACCTTTAACTTTAACTTGATGCCTCGAAATCAGAGGCTTTAGTACTTGCGGGTGGGGATATGCTAAACTAACAAAAACTCTTCTTATTACGATCTTGGGTATGTTATACGACAATAGATATACAGGGTGTTTCAAAACAAATGCGAAAAACTTCAGGGGGTGATTCCTTGTTCAAAATAAAGGGTACTTTGCTTAATAAACGTTGGGACAAAAGTCAACTATTAGGGAGATATTGCGGTACAAAGATGGCGGAAAAATAATGTTTTTATTTTTTATCTTGAAAACGAAAAGAGACAGATTAATAAAATTTTATGGAAGCATTACTGTTATGAAAACACACTTTCTGGTAATTTTTTCACTTTTTTAAAATGAGTGGAAGGGGTTGAAATAAACTACCCATATCGTTCTTGTTAACGAAATTTAAAGAAAAATCTTATCAAACACATGCAAAAAAATTAATTTGGATAGTTTAGTTTGTTTAGAAACTTTTTTATCTCTTGTATTTTTTTGATGAAACTCACCGATTTGAAATTAAAAAATAAAATGTAAAGCATTACATGTCAGGACAAAAAACATTTTCTGATAAAAAGAATCTAGTGGGCTGCTGTAATTTTTTAGAAAAAAATCTAGTCGGCCGCTGTTACTTTTTAGGATGTTCCTAATATTATTTTATTTGACATTACTCTACTGCAATACGTTATTATCTAGATGATTATTTATTATCGTTATTATCACTATATTCTTAATCTAAAAATGTTTTTGTCCTGACATGTAATGCTTTACATTTTATTTTTTAATTTCCAATCGGTGAGTTTTATCAAAAAAACAATAGGTAAAAAAGTTTCTAAACTAACTAAACTATCAAATTAAAGCATTTGCATGTGTTTGATAAGATTTTTCTTTAAATTTCGTTAACAAGAATGATAGGGGTAGTTTATTTCAACCCTTCCCACTCATTTTAAAAAAGTAAAAATTACCTGAAAGTGTGTTTTCATAACAGTAATGTAAGCTTCCATAAAATTTCATTAGTCTATCTCTTTTCGTTTTCAAGATAAAAAATAAAAACATTATTTTCCGCCATCTTTGTACCGCGATATTATCTCCCTAATGGTTGACTTTGACCCAACGTTTATAAAGCAAACTACCCTTTATTTTTGAACAAGGAATCGCCCCCTAAAGTTTTTCGCATTTGTTTTGAAACACCCTGTATGTGTCTGGAAGCCTTCTATCCTTTTCAATCTTTTTTATAATTAGTGTTAATTTTGAGAAGTTTTATGTCATTTTTTAATAAATGACATCTAGAAATAATAATAATCGATAGTGCTCACTCACTAGTCGTCTTTGACGCCATTTTTTCCGATAATATGGCATTAGCAAGTCATTAAGGAACATAGCAGGACTCATTTTTAAAGCACATTTAATGTGTATGGCACAAAAACTTATCTATTCTAAAGCCACTGTAATTTAATAATTTAATTTTTTTTTTCATTATTTTCATTTTATAGGATTTTTTTGTGAATTAAAAAAAAAACAACAAAAACGTAATATGAATTTCCCTAATTCGGGCTATATTTTTATTTCGAAAAAGACCAACAAACAACTTGAACGCCTCTCATTTCGAATTGTTTATGTAAGCCTGTACGAGCTCCCTGTCCCTAAAAAAGAACAGCAAAACCCCAATTTTAAAAATGCCAACGTTTTTTCTGTCCATTCCCATATCGGCTATTTTATGTTTTCCATAAATCATGGAGAATGCTCACTTCGTCTGGCGAGAAGCGTTTGATTGTTGTGCGCTCCGGGAAAGGGTATAAAAATAAACACGATAAAATTTTTGCAAGGCTTCGGTAAGAATAAAACTTTATTTCTGTTTAAAAGTATCCAGTTTCATTGTGGAATAAAATAAACGGTTGGAAATTTGTAGAGAACTCTGAAATTATTCCATTACAAAATAGGAGAAACAGTGTGAGAATGATCTTCTAGTTAATGGTGTAATTTTTAGCAAATAATTCTGTGTTTTCAAACTTCACAAAAACTTTTGGGATTAGCAAGCACGTGGCCAAAATTAATACTTTTGTGACGTTTGAAAAAAATAGATTCTTATATTCCTTACCTCTTCTGCTGTGAGCTGTTTTCCGGTAGCCTCAAAGTTGAGGCTGCAAAATGACCGGTTCGCTTCGTCCTTTGGAATTGTATGCAAAGAGAACCGCCTGGTACTGCGCTCCTGGCTCCAGATTGCTGACTGAAAACCTCGCTATAGGGGCGGTAAGGTTGTCTTTCAGTACCTGGGACTGACTTTCTTTCAACTGTAAAAATAATAGAGTAAAGTAAAGGCGTAAGAAAAACGGAAATTGCAATATACAATACAGGTTTATTAAAAGTTTTTTTGGGTCCAACAAAGAAATAATATTAATCCTCGCAAGCGGGTGGAACACTTTGGAACACCCTGTATGATTTAAAAAAAATCAAAATATAAAAAAAAATTATCCGTGTCCAAGCGTTTTCCCGAAATACTAACCGTTTTTTAAATAACAAATATTGTAATATTTGATGGGCGTGTTCACCCTCTTGGAATTTGAGATTCGAGATACCCCTCCTTATCGAACCTCTACACCCCGCACAGTCAATCCGTTTGCCAAAAATCAACTTTAAACGTCAAGCAATTTAAGCAGAATCGTGATTACTCTATGGTCATATTTTATGAAACACCCTGTAGGTATAAATTTTAAAAAATTCTTAAAATATGTAAAACAACAAAATAAAATATACGTGTTTAAGAGTTTTTCCGAAAAACTCACCGGTTTTTAAATAAAAAAATATTCTAATATTTGAGTGGTGGTTTCACCCCCTTAGAATTCGAGTTTCCAAAAATCCCTTCTTAAAGAAAGAAAGAAAGAAAGAAATTGCTTTATTGTCATAAAAAAATTTTACAATTTTGTTGACAAAGCTTAAAAAAGAGAATATAAAAAACATACAAAACTTCACTTAACAATAGAAAAACATATAAAACTAACAGCAAACATACAAAACTAAAACAATACTTTATACAATTATAGAAATTGTACATTGTCAAAAATTTATTTAATTAAATATAAATAAAATATAAACATACATGTAAATAAACAACTGTATATAATGTCAATACTAAATTTAAATGGATAGAAAACAAAATCATTTCTTAAATTTAGCGAATGTGTGTTAAATTTAGAACCCTAGATATTAATAAAAAAATCGTTAACCGCGTAAAAGGCTTTCTCCAGTAAGTATGATCTCAAGGCTCTGCGAAATGCAGGAAAGGATGAAATGGAATTAATTTCAGATGGCAGATGATTGTGCATTTTTTTGCATTGTACAATATGGAACTCTTTACTAACTCAGAGTGAGGGGTTGGCAGATACAAGTTATGCTCTGCGTTCCTAATTGATAGCCATGAACTGGACCTAGAGAAATACTCGATACGTGCTTGCGAACTAGGCAGACGGATTCGAGTATGAATAGGGAAGGAAGAGTTAATATTTTATATCTTTTAAACAAGTCCCGGCAGTGAGCACGACTGGTTAGCCTCAGTGAATATCGCACAGCTCTCTTTTGTAATTTGAAGATAGCTGCTCAAATTGAGTCGCACAACACGCACCCCAGAATGGAAGTGCGTATCGGAGATGCGACTCAAAAAGGAACATAATAGACTGTCCTAGATGCTGACAAATTAAGCACATTAGCAACTGATCTAAGTGCGAAACAGGCAGAACTTAATTTTTAGCTAAAGCATCGATGTGCAAATCCCATTTTAAATAGTTGTCCACAACAAGGCCTAAAAAATTTCACAGAATCAACGACGTCAATGGTGGTATTATCAAGTTGAAAAGGTAGCAACGTACTTTTATATGATAAGACTTTAGTTTTAGAGACGTTGAGACACAGATAATTAGAATCGCACCATGTTTTATGTTGATTAAGTCAATGGAAATGGTTCTATGAAGGCCAGTGGTGTCCGGGCTGCTCCATGTGAAACAAGTATCATCCGCGAAGAGACAGATTTTACCACTGGATGTCCAGACTAGCAATATCGTTGATAAACAACAGAAACAAAATAGGGACCTAGCACTGAGCCCTGAGGTACTCCGCATTCTATTGGCTTGCAAGAAGACACAGTCTTATCAACCCTCACACGCTGGTTTCTGTTGTTAAGGTAGGACTTAAACCATTCAAGAGGCGTTCCCTCTGATACCATAGTACTGCAATTTGTTGAGTTAGGATGTTATGATTAACACACAATCAAAAGCTTTCGAGAAATCACAGAAAATTGTTGCTGTAACGAGACGGTTGTTCAGACTGGAGTATACATTATTAAACAGCGAAAACATAGCGTCATTTGTACATTTGTTACTCAAGAACCCAAACTGAAAGGGGATGAGTATTTTGTATTTTAGAAGAAATGATACAAGCTCTTTTTTAACCAGTCTCTCCATGATCTTCGATAACGTGGGAAGGAGTGCAATTGGACGATAGTTGGAAGCTTGCTCTTTATCACCTCCTTTATGCAAAGGAATAATTATCGCCGACTTAAGGCAATTTGGAAAAGCACCATCTTCAAATGACATATTAATTAAGGCTGAAAGATGGTTTAATGTACATTCCGGCATACTAGAGAACATTTTAAGAGTAAGTCCGTCAGTCCCTGCTGAAGATTTATTTTTTAATATCATTTAATGTATTGCGAAGCTCTGCCAACCCCACAGGCGTAAGGGAAGAAACTGTGCAAATTAACATTATAGTCAGAGAGAAATGATAGAGGATCAAGGGAGGGTGAGATAGTATTCACTATATTCTTCGCCACATTTACAAAGTAATTGTTTAGGTCCTCAGGTGAAGTTGAGGTTATGTTGGACGAAGAAACATTACTCCTCAAGTCATTCACAATCGACCATGTTTCTCTTATCGAACCTTTACACCCTAAAGTCAATCCGTTTTCCAAAAATCAGCTTTTTACATCAAGCGCTTTAAGCAGGATCGTGACTAATCTATGACCAGATTTTTCAAAACACCCTGTATACATTTTTAAAAAATCTTAAAATATGTAAAAAACAAAATAAAATATACGTGTTTAAGCGTTTTTTTCGGAAACTTGACCGTTTTTTAAATAAAATTTTTTAATATTTGAGGGGGTGGTTTCACCCCTTGGAACCTTTAATTTCGAATCCCTTCTTACACCCTAGAATCAACCTGTATGCCAAAATTGAGCTTCTTACGTTGAGTGGTTTGAGCAGGATCGTGATTAATCAGTTAGTCAGTCACTTAAGGATTTTATATATTAGTATAGATGTTCGGTATGGTTTAGTTTTTGTGACTTGGAAAAGATATATTTTTTTGTGATAACGTCACAGTTTTCTACGAATTTTTGCAACAGGTTACATTCTGGCAACAGAATATTTATAACACAGTTTCTGATATATCGCTCATCACTAACAACTACATTACCGTTGTTGACATGACATAAAATTACTGCAGAGATAATATACATACCCCCCCCCGTTTTTGTTGTTGTCGCTTCGAAATTCATTAAATAACTTGACAAGGCATTAAATTCCACCCGACCAACCCTAAAAAGCCAATATTTAATTTAATTAGTTGGACAGACCTGATAGATCAATAGTAACCGCTGGATATATTATTGCAAAACCACCGGGATATTTATTATTTAGGTGGTCGAAATTAAATTCTATATCCGGTCGCGTTTTTATAACATTAAATGCCAACAGAAATAATTTTGTTGCATATTATTACCGGTTATAATAACTGATATTAACAATTAATATATATTAATTATTAGTTTATGAAAATACACTCCTCAATTATAATGCTTTCTATACAGTGCAAACAAAATAATAAACTTTAGTAATAAAATTCTACAGCGACCTATACCGGGTGCGTCTCAAAAGTGGCTCATTTTTATAACTTTTTATTTTTTCAGAAAAAGAAAACGAGACTTGGTATGTTAGTAGATTGATTGACGTATTTAACTGTTTTTGATCACTTCCTGTTTCACCGGAAGTGACTACAACTTTTAATTTTTAAATGATACCCTCGGAACTTTTTACCTCATTTGATAGAAAATGGTGCTCTGAATATTAGATATAAATACTTGTAATTGAGAGCTGGATATCATGTTTAAAACAATAAATAAAAAATAGTGTTGGTACCTCTAGTAAAAATGCTTGTGTAAGTCCTCCATTAAACCCTTCTGTGCATCTCACTTGAAATGACGTCATAGAAACGTTGAGGATTGTACAATTGTGAACTTGGTCCGGTCTACCTGCAAACAAAATAGAACATGAATAACACTTTTCAACACTACAGTGGTATGATGTACACGCAGTGGCAAAGTAAATAGTGTGTCTCACACGTCAATAAATTATGCATATTTTTAATCTAGCTAGATATTCTCTAAGCTTGGAATTCCACGAAGTTGTTACTTACAGTTGTTACTTTAGCGCTTCCGACAAGCTTAAATAACTGGATTATTTTTTATATTTTCCATTTGTTTACATTCCCCGAGCATATTATAACTTTGAGATAAAAATCTTTATTATAAATTTTAAAACTGACAGATATGAATACTATCATTTAATTAGTTATACATTTAGTTACAACATATTCAAAATTTAGGTCTATCGGTTTATGCTAGCACTAATTAGAGTATTTCTATGCAATTATTAACGAAATGGCAGATTTAAAATTATTTATTTTGTTAAATCGGCGCACAACAACGCGTCACTGTCTCGCCTGCCTACTGGGCTGCCCGCGGCCACGGGCTAAGGTCGTTGTGCAATCCGGACGCTCAATTAATAAACCAATACAATGTGTGTGTTGTGAATGTTTTGATGTAATTTTTGGATTATATTCGACACTGTTTTTTTGATTTGACACTACACTGATGAAGGCTATAATGTTAGCCGAAACGTTTGTTTTTCCTATAAAAACCAAATAAAGATATGTAATGAAAAACCAAATGAAAACTTAATCAGAGTTTTCCCGAACCTAAATCCCAAGAAAATAAAAATAAAAAATCGGTAAAAAAACTTTTAAGTTAAACGGTTTTATCTTACGTGCACTGAAAACTAGAAAATAATAATAACAGTTAGGTATTTTGAACTTCTAGTTCAGAAATATTTTAGTACTAGGCAGAATAGCTTTTAGGCATATTAGACTAAAATAAAAACGTGGGGCCCCTCTGAAATCCTACCTATGGCAAAGCATATCTTTATACTTTGGTAGATCATAAGCTCGGCGTTCGCTGGTGAAGCCGCCACGGCTGGTTATTGATTGTCAAAATCTCCAGTTACGATTATAGTAAGTCGATGCAATCCACACTTAGTATAGAAGAAAGTATTACAGCAATACCAGTTCAAAATACCTAATTGTATTATTATTTTCTAGTTTTCAGTGCACATAAGATAAAACCGTTTAACTTAAAAGTTTTTTTACCGATTTTTTATTTTTTAGTTTTTAGTATTTAACGGAAATGCCTACCGAATATTCCTCATTCTATTTAATTTAGTGTATCATTATTACATGGTTTTTTACCTGATAATTTATTACAATCTAATTCCTCAATACATAGCCCTTCCAGAGACTTGACTCGACTTAGAGCCACGTATGCTTGCCCTTCCTCAAACAATTTTGAACCCAAATACACTACTGCATGGTCGACTGTGCTGCCCTGCATTTTATGGACGGTGGATGCCCATGACAAAATTAAGGGTAGCATCCTTCTTTCAGCCGTACCATAATTGAATTTTGCTGGAAACTGTATGGCTTTCGGGTGTATAACGTGTATGCCGTCTCTGCCAAAGTCAATTCAAACTGATGGTACATCTGTTTCTGCAAGCATTTCGGTTCGACGAAACTGAGGCCAAACAATTCTGTAATGGCCTATAGCACCATTTACCAATCCTTTCGTAACGTCAATGTTACCGCAACATTACTTTTGCTCCTACAAATATTTCAAGTACTGATGGTAAGCCTCCAGTCTTATTTATATCTGTTGGTATTATATTTGGTAAATTTAAATTATCTGTATTTCGTGTGGCGTCAATTAGTTGGTCCTGTGCTTTAATGGTATAAATTCGAGATCCCTTATTCCGGAACAGATTTAAAACAGCAGCGTTGTGATTGTTTACTTGCTGATTAGCGGGGTATACCCTTAACGCTTTGTCTGTTGCAAAATCATCACTTGGGTTTTGAAGTTCCCACGAGTAATGGACATTTTAACGGTCGACCCCCCCAGAGGTCCAGTAGAGGGGCAAGGCTATAATATACAACAAGAGGCGCCCAATCTTGAGGGGAAAACGCTTGCGACATTACATTTTTAGCCCTAATGCCATACAGTCCTCAGCACGTTTTAACCTATTACCTTAACTTGGGTGGTAAAGCTACCGCTAACTACGTAGGTACATCTAATCACCTATTTTTTTTTATCTGTCCTTCTAACGTCACACAATCTTGGACACAACTGTTCTGGACACGACTACTCATGCCCTCACCTAATACGCCATTCTGTAACGACGCACTGTGGTTCCACAAATGGACAAAATTCGTCAAAATCAATAACATAATTTTTTTTGTAAAACCATTATATTTAAATAACCAATAATTCAAATTCATAATAATAAAATATTGATTACCTAAAACTATGTATTCATTAAAAAATTAACCCCTAAACCGTGACCGTATCATCAACTCCGCGATAAAAAAGCTACAACCTTAATCGTTGGCTTCGCAGACGTCACTTTTACATTATTTGTTGACAGTTTGTTATTAAAAGTGGTGTTATTGTGCAATTTTAGCTATGAACGTCCAAAAACAAGGTAAGTTTATTAATTCTGAGTGTTAGAATTAGTTACTTTATTATTACTTTGACATTAGTAATACAAAATTATCGAAAAATTAGGCGTTTCAAATATGTTTCCCGCCTTTTTCCGAAATGATTTCCATAGTGTCAAGTAGATACATGCCTTGACCTATTATAGGACAAATATTAGTGTGCAGTTTTTGCTACTCCCTTTTTAATTAAGATCTGAAGTAACTGAGGTATTGCAAAATAAGGTTTAAAAATTCATTGGATAGAATGGGTATTTTTGAGATATGGTTGACAAAGGCTGGGTTTGTTTCAACAAAATCAAAACAAATATTTGGTTATTTATTAGAACAGTTACCTGACGCTGAAAATTTGAATTGTGCTAATTTGGAAAAGAAAATTTTTTATTTGTGCAAAAAAATAGCAGAAAATTGGGCAAAAGCCAGGCGCAACAAAGATTTTTTTCTAAAAACAAATTCTAATTGGTTAATAAAGACCGATGATATCTTCGTTAACATACAGGTGTCCAAATTAACCCAAGTCAACAAACCATCTACTCGTACATGCGGAAGACCAAAGAAAAATTTTGATGAGTGTTGTCGACGGTCACAACAGAGAAAACTGTCGCAAATTTCTGTCATCGATAACTCCTTGGTAACTATGTTACGAAGGCCTTCATCTAACGTTAATTACAAGAAAGTTGATGCCGATGAATCTTATCTCTTCTAGTTGAAGCTAAACTGACTAAACACCAGTATATATTGTTAAGAAATTTTATTAATTCTAAAATAAATAATATGTTTCCTTCGTATCAAAAAGTTTTGAAGTCTAAGAAAAAGTGCTACCCCAGTGAAGATTACATTAAAATTACCGAATCATCTGCTGAGATAGAGTTACAAAACTTACTCGATCATACAGCAAGCAGAATATGGTTATCACAACAAGAGGTGATAAACTCTACTTCAGACAATCAAGACCAAAATTTGGTTTTGTTTGGAAAATGGGGATTTGACGGTAGTAGTGGTGACTCAGAATACAAGCAATCTTTTCAAGATCCAACATTCCAAGACGGAAGTTTATTTGTGACTTCATATGTACCACTTCGTCTTGTTTTTGAAGATAACCCTGAAAAAATAGTGTGGAAAAACCCCCGAACCTCCTCTACACGTTATTGTAGACCGCTTAGATTCCAATTTAAAAAAGAAACTAAAGAAGCAGCTCTTAACGAAGAAAAATACTTTACAGAAAAAATTAATTCCCTGAAGCCCACAGTAGTTTCATTTAATGACAAGAACTATTCCATAAAGCACAAACACTAGGAAGATTTGTAGCAGTTTAACTGAATCGTCTTCAGCCAGATGTTATATATGTGGTTCAAGTCCCAAAGAAATGAAAGATATTGATTTGTGCCTTCAAAAACAAGTTCGCCCAGAAACATTTGAATTTGGCTTGTCCCCTTTACATTCATATATACGATTCTTTGAATATTTTTTACATCTTTCATATAGATTAAATTTAAAAAAATGGCAAATACGGTCTAAAGAAGAAAAGTAACATTTTTCTGAAAGGAAAGGCCAGATTCAATCTGAGTTTAGAAATAAATTGGGATTGATAGTGGATAAGCCAAAATGTGGAGGAAGCGGTACTTCCAATGGCGGAAATACCGCAAGAAAATTCTTTAAACAATTAGATGAATCCTCTGAAATTACAGGTTTAAGCAAGAGTCTTCTAGAAAGATGTTCTGTAATTTTAAGGTGCATTTCATCAGAATTCAAAATTAATATTATAAAGTTTAAAGAATTTTCTTTAAGTACGGCTCGGTTACTGGTGGCTGAATATCCCTGGTATAATCTTCCCCCTTCAGTCCACAAGGTACTTATACATGGTCCTGATGTAATAGAAAGCGCCATATTACCCATTGGAGAATTATCAGAAGAAGCTGCTGAGGCCAAAAATAAAGAGTCATACTCGAAAAAATCATACTCGAAAAATGTTTCGTACAAAGTGTAATATGGATCTTTTAAATAGACTCTTACTTAGTTCAGAGCCCTTAGTAACAGAATTAAGGAAATTGCCGCCAAAAAATAAAAATAGCTCTCCTAAGGCAGTACTAGATTTGTTAGATGAATAGTATATAAAATTTTGTTGTTTGTTGTTAAGTATTAATATTTCCTCTTTAAATTTGATAGTTGAATAACCATATTCATACTAAAATCCATGATGTAATTCGATTTCTCTTATTTTCGATTTTATTGTTGTCATTTTAGTATTTGTTAAAATTGTTTTAAATAACCAAAGCATATAATTACAATATACCTAATATAAATAAAATGTATTTTAGTATATTTTTTTTTATTAAACAGTAGAAAGGAACCAATATTAAAAAAATTATCAATTCTAAACTCTATTATCTAATTTCATTCTAACGGGGTAGTAGGACATCTGTTAATTAATTTTATAGTATTTTTTTACAAATTTGTGCATATAATTGAAATAATTGATTTTTGTCACCGCTTAACATATACATGGAACCACTGTGCGACGTCCATCTTGGATTTTAAATTTTGTCATAATCACAGTATTCTACTAGTGTATTCTTTCACGATACCCATATTGAGGGGAGGAAAATATGAAATCCGCCATTTGTACCGGCGGCCATCTTAGATTTACGATGTTATTGATATTACTATATTGTATTGTCATCGGGACTAAAGAACTAAATTTCCGACTAATCTGACAACAGGAAGGTACTTAAATTTCACTTAATTTTGACCCAAATAAACAAACAAATAAATAAATACCGTACGGGTCGAGCTAAATAAAACCGTTTAAAAAATCAGAATTTTTAGAAACAAGGTTCGAATATTAAATTTTCCAAAATATATTATTTATATTATATTCATTAAAATACCAAAAAAAATTCTCTAAAGAGACGCAACAAAAAATCGCAGTTGCAAAAAGCAAAACGTGCGAAAAACCGATTTTTAATTTGAGCTACGATATTTACGGAGATAGAGCTTTAGGTTAAAACATGTTCACGTATATTTGTTTACCCTGTATTACCATTAACTAACCACTGTACCCAGATTAAATATTTTAAAAAGTACTGAAAACAAGAAAAAATACAGAAACGTTTATAAAAAACCCTTTTTTTTGTTATACTACAACAGGAATCAGTCGAACATAAATAAAACTCTTTAAATCCTTGTTTATTCACGTCCTGATCCTTGTCAGCCTTCTTCGCCTTTAATAAACACAAACATAAAATATTTGTCATAGTGAATATCTCGAAACCAGCTCATTTTTTACACGATTTTTACCACTAAATTCTAACAAAAATATTCGGAATTTTTTCGGAGAGAGAACATAAAAAATTATATTTTGTTTAATAATGCGGAATATTTTCACTGGTTGTACTTGTCAGTCACTGGGGATAAAAATTCAAACTGTTATAAAGTGTTGTGGAATTTAAAAAATGAATTTTGTGTATCTGTATTTGTACTGTTGGCATTGGTAAAATGAAAATTTATGTAGGGGTATTAAAGTTACAATATGCGACAGGTGGATAAAAAGTAGTAAGCTTGTATGGGATTACATGTCTTTAAACAAACCTTAAAATAAATACGAACATATTTTGTATGATTTGGAATATTACATGTACAATCTACGAATAATGTTTATGCAACCAGCACGCAGGGGGTTGGATTCTGTGTTGTTCAAATTAACTTTATGTTAGTGACTACACTTACTCGGCTTACTTTGCGAAAAATATTTAGTCTTATAGAAGGAGCGTAGCAAAATCTTAGGCCCACCGCGAAGGGACTCAAATATGGCCGACTTAAATTCGGTTTATCAGTGCCGTCTAATTTTATTTAAAAAATGTAAAACTATGATGTAGGGTAGACGTGGGGTAGACTCAATAATATGTTGTTTTATTTTACGTTGTGAATAAATGTTGGTAGTTATTAAAATTGTTACAAAAATATATAATTCTAATAAAAATAGATAAGTTATAATAATTATTTATTAACACAAACACTACTGAAGCTGGTAAATCAAATTGACGTATCTAAATTTTTTGACATCTAATCTTTGACAAGTAGTAAATAAAAGCGAAAATCCAAAAAAAATATATAATTAGTTAATTTAAGTGAATTTCATAAATGATCGGTTTACTACACGTATGTATATTGTGATATTATATAGTCACTTACCAGCGAAAAATTGTTCCATTATTTCACTCGATTTTTGCCGAGATCTACCGCACGCTACACAACCAACTATTTTAGAGTCTTTTTCGATAAATCAAAGCGATAAATCGCGATAGTGTCACTGTTAATTTAAGTTCTGCCACAACTTCCATCTAGATTTACTACCTTTATACAACTATCAGTAGTAGAATAAATAATAATTAACATAAAATAAGCTCCGTAAAGACTGACAAATCCACAAAATTTCATATCAAATTCAAATGTGTTCAAATTAATCGTCAAACAGAAGTGTCAAGGATCCCCACCCCTAGAGTCCTTTTTCCGCCCATTATGCAAGGAATACATGGATAGCATTATACTCCTTCCTTTGGGGTCTTTATTTAAAGAGTCATATCATACCACAACCATCCTAAGTAGCATTTGAACGGTTATCTAACGTTGGTACCCAACCAACGACGACCCTTATTTGCACTCTAAATGGGGAATACAGGGCCTGGTCGCCTCGACGTCGGTATCTGACCTAATAGGGAATGTAATTCTACCAATTACCAATGTCATATTACGTTGGATTTTAGTTACTTAAAATTCGTCGCTAAGCACTTACCTACCTTAGGTTTGGTTTCATACTTGTTTCATATTCGCTACCAAGAATACATAAAAACCTAACCAAACAACCTAATTACAAATGGATTCATAATCACTCCTCGAATATAACTATAAGTGCCTATCTAATTTCATATTATAATAATTCTGAATCATTAATCCAGACATCAGTTTTGTCAACGGAAGTCACTTTTTTATATATCTGATTAAAATACTCCGGAAAACAACGAGCGCCTTCAAAATTAGTAGTAGTAGATTTATGAAATAAAAATATCTATAAAAAAGTAACTCGCAAATTTTTTTTTCAATTTTCTAGCTCGTTTAATCATAAAACTGTACTGTGGTTCACCCCAAACACAACCTTATCAATATTATTCTACTAGAAATCGAAATGTGAATATAAATTTTAAAAACAAAAAACGATTTTAAAATGGCTGACAATCGGATCTGTGAATCGGATACTTGTTAAGAATGGCGGATTTCTGTGTCCGACTTAATATGAAGTACCAATATACCAATTCCGACCGGGTCTCCAACATTAGTCGTCTCACACGACTGAAACCGGACGACCGGTAATCGTATTATGACGTATATAATTCCAACGTACGCCACGTAACCTCACTTTGCGTATCAGTGATTTGTGGATTTGTGCAACTATATTTTAGTTTTTGTTTTCTCCTTAAAAAAATGAGCAGCCACTTTTTTAAGCCTAACCTCACATGTGGGAGGAGGATGGGATCTGCTGCTTTCCTAAGCTAAAAAATGAAATTAAGATGCACCAGTGTAATGCAGCATCTCTTCCGGATAAAAAGCATTCGTGGGTGGAGGGAAGACATCACTACTACTATTATTATTTTGATAAAGCCTCGACCTCTCTCTATAAAATGTAGATGAATGTCTAAATGCCTTTTTAGTGCTTTTTTAGGCATAATAAAAAAATTAAGTTTGTTTACAAAAACTTTTTATTAGGTTATGTTCATGATGTTCATTAGGCCGCAAATGCTACTTAATTGTATTTACGGACGTAAATAGAGATACGTAAATTAGGTTATAAATAGGAACATAAAATACAACAAAATATAATTGGACGTTACTTTAGGGATTATCAGTGAAACGTATCCTATTCGGACAAAGGGTAGACGTCGGGCTAGTTCAAGTATATGTACGTCGTGCAAGCCAACGTGGAAACGACGTTGGGAAATAATAAAAATGGTACGTTGTTATTTTGTACGTCGACAGATCGTTGGATTTACCGCTTTTAATAGGAAAGCGACGTCACCGGTCGTATCACCAGCACCCGACCTAAATTTGCACAAAGTCTGACGTCGCTTCAGGTCAGATTTAGTTCGAAGTCAGATAGATGCTACTTGGGGCAAAAAATCGCACCTCAGGCCTTAAAATTTTTAGATGTGTCTTTTATGAATTTTCTTTCCTTATAAATATATCTTTATAAACATTCTGGAAAAAGGAAATTTTCTTTATCTTAAATAACCCTTCGAAATTACAAAGAAAGTATATTTCGTGTTAGTTCCCAGAACGAATTTCATAGAGAAAAAAAAACTACGCGGAGGCAGGTTGAATACGGACGTGCTGTGTTCTCCAAAACTATAATAGCCCCGAGTTACGTAGTACAAAAGGTAATTTTAGGGCCCGCCGTCTAGGCCGAGGTATAATGGGCTTGTAGATAGAGGAATTTATTACGGTTATTAGAATCGGAATGCCCTATACGTACGAGAGCTCCTTTCTAAAATATTACTTCTATTTCTTCAGACGTTGATCTAACTCATAAAATGTCAAATACCGGGAGTTTAGTTGAAACTTAACAAAATAATCAGACTGAAAGAGTCAAACATTTTAAGTAATATTTGACTAGTAAATAACAGAATCAAGTAGAATGTAGATGTAGATTGTATGGGAAGGGAGACGTTAATCATACTTTATTACTACTACTACTACCCAAGTAGCATTTTCACGGACTTGGCGACCACATGTTTACTAAACACAACGTTGGATTAGTTACAAAAAATAGTTAGTTCCGTACCTTGGGTATTAAAATAAATAAACGTTGTTGTAACGTTGTGCCGACGTTGAACTAGTACTACAACAAAGTAAACGCTTCTGCGACGTCGAATAAACGTTGTCTTGTAACCTTTTTTGTTTCTTTTTAGGTGATTCGGACAACGTAGTTACCATGTTGCTAATAAAGAGTTTTCCTGACGTCACCTCAGGACCTATTCCAACGTTGTGCAAACGTCGTCTGTTTTAATAATTCCAACGTTGCTTAGATTTTATTCTTACGTTGGTAGGACGTCGAGCCACTACCTTTTGTAACTGCATTTCGAACCATAACCTTAAATCTTAAATTTTCACTTCAATGTTCTGTTCAGTCAGACAGTTCAGTGCTGTTTTCTTTGTTTTTATAAAAACTTAATTAAAATGGGACGTAAGAAAGACATTATAAACTAAATTTAAATATACATCGACATATTACCGATACTTTATCCACTCCCTCGTTTATTTAGAATATAGAGGGCGGCGCAAGCTAGACTCTAGGCTGACTAAATTAGGGCAATCTTGCGACTATATACTACCTGTTAAGGTTGAACTGCACTTTATTAGTTCAGTATGCGACTACTGAACTACTCCATCTTATTTATATAATGTTTTGTATTATTATCTTTTGTTTGTTTGTTTGTGTACCTGTTTTTTTTTCTACTTTGTTTGTTAAGTTTACCTTTGTCTACAAACTGAAAAAAAAAAAAAAAGTAACCTTGCATCAAATTAAGACCTTGTCTATCATTCATCTATCTATCTATCATTTCATCTACCATCTATCATTCATCTATCATCTATCTATCTATCATCCATCTATCATTTATCTATCATCTCATCTATCATCTTCATCTATCACTCCATTCATCTATCTATCACTCCATCTATCATCTATCTATCATCTATTCATTACTCCATCTATCATTTCTCCATCTATCATTCATCTATCATTCATCTATCATCTATCTATCAGATTCATCATTTCATCTATCATCTACTCATCATCTATCTATCATCTATCTACTTACTTCCATCTATCATCTATCTATCATCTATCTATCATCTATCTATCATCTATCTATCATCTATCTTATCACCATCTATCACTCCATCTATCTACTCCATTACTCCATCTATCATCTACACTTACTCCATTTCCATCTTATCATTATTTATTTATTTATTTTATTTATTTTATTATTTATTATTTTATTTATTTATTATCTTAATCTCCAAACAACAAAGTGAAAGCCGCCATGTTGTTGAATAATAATAAAATAAGAAATGTTTCGTTCCTAAAATATAATTTTGTTTTTTGAATACATTAACCAAATATTTGACCCCAAACAACACGCGGAAACAATTTTTTCGACTGCGAATAAATTATTCTCATTTTACTAAAAAAAAGAAATTTTTTAAAACTTTCTATAATTTTAAGGCCCATTAATATTTTTCAAAGTAGAAACAATACATTTATCAATGTTGTTTATGGTAACCTTTTGCCTTGGGTAACGAGTTACAGAGTTGGTTACAAAGTGTTTCAATAATTATGATCTTCAAACATCCCACACTTAAATACTGTTTTGTTTTCCTTGCTGCCATCTGGCATATGTCTCTAACTAAATCATAAAAATAATATTTTTTACTATAATTATCCTGAATTTAGGATAAAACGCGACTTAGACGCCATATTATTATAGTTTTTAGGCTTTGTGAATTAGATTTTAAACAACGTTGCAGTTTGTACTAAATTAGGCTGCTATCCAACGTAGGTAGTCCAACGTCGTTTCGACCCAAAAAATTATTCTCCGCTAGTTATAACGTGAGAAAACGTCAGTAATCAGTGATAATTATTTACTCAAGAACCGCTTAGATATTGAAACTTTTTATTTTCAAGATCGGATATTTTACAATATGTTTACATAAGAAAAATTCGATAAGGTTGTTTTTTCTATTCAAAAATTGTAAACGATCCATCCATTTACTTTTAGAGCATAGCAATTTTGAGCAATTGTGTAATTTTTTTATTGATAAAGATTTTCACATACTGTCTACAAAGAAAATACAGCAGAAATATTAACAAAGTTCTTTAAAAAAACTACAATCTATTATTTCTAATAGATTTCGAGATATCGATTTTTGAATTCAGAGTTCTAATAGCGCGACCACTATCGAACACTCACTCAATTCCACTTATTTTTACCAAAAATGCAAGTGTTTCTAGCTTGCACTTAAAAAAATTCAAGCTATAGGGAAAATTACAACGATTCGTTAATAAATGAACAAATTAAGTATCACGAGACGTAATTAAATCGTGAAGCTGAACGCATGGCGTACACCTTTCCCTAGAACTTTAAGTACTGACAGAGGTATTGATTGGGTCGACCGGTCAACTGCGACAAATCTGCTATATCCCCTTCCACGTCTCTTAGCGATGTGCACAGTTTCTCGGTTTATTTCATACGTTTGGCAACGTGTTTACTGTCCCCTTTATCATTCAGTACACTATGAACGCATTGTGGCCTCTTCTTACATACGGAAATCTCTGACACAAGACTAACTCTTGCCAACCATTAGTATAACTCATTAGACAGTCTCAGGGCTTTGACAAAAGTCAGTATTTAAGATAATTTTACAGAGGTTAGTTCTCCATCATCGTTTATCTCTACCTTCGTGTTATAAACTTTCGTATGAGGACAATGTACCAAAGTACGTAAGTAATACGCTGAACTCGTAATTTATTTGAGCATATTCGTTGTATAAGAATATAACATGATTAAAAAGTCTAGTTTAAGCCCCCAAAATGGCTGGTTCTATTTCAATCCTGAATTACCTAATTTTTGAACTATGTAATGATAAAAAGTCATTATTTGTTCTAATCAAAATCCTAAACACCCAATCTCTATTGATCTCCTTTGCGACAAATTTAATTTTTATTCCTTATAAACATTGCAATTTCTACCCTCCAAATATAGATAAACTCCAAACGTACCACATAGATTTATATCATTATTCTACTTCTACGTTTTTAGCCTCGTTCAACACAACGTAGCCGAATAACACAGAGCTAGTGAAATTTTTATCGCCGATGTACGCTACCTCCGTGGCCAATAATTCCTATGCTAATACCGTCTCGAAAGGTCGATACCGTTCGTATAATTCGACAGTTTACGTTAAATTTTATCGGTGCCAATAGAAAACCTTAAGATGTATAGGGAGATAGGTTTTGTATTACTAAACTATCGATTTAGTAGACAAGGGGATATATTTTTCTAATACCAAATAGGTGTTTCTAAATTACTAAATAATACTATAATATTTTATCGTGAAATGCCCCTGCATATTGCTCCTTTTTTATTTAAATCTATAAATAAAAATATTAAGGAAGAAGTATACCAAAAAACTTAGGTCGAGCACGATGGGGACCAAAAATGGCCGACTTAAATTCCGGTTTATCAGTGCCGTTCTAATTTTATTCAAAACGTGTAAAAATGTGATGTAGAGTAGACTCAATAATTTGTGGTTTAGTTTATTAAATAAAAATAGATAAGTTTTAATAATTATTTAATAAAACAAACATCCGATACGCTACGAAAGCAGTAAAAAAAGCAATTATAGAAGTACAGATACACGTATGTATGTTATACAGTCACTTACTACCCAAGTAGCAAATTTTATTTTATAAAGGCTGTATAAACAGCTATGTAATAATTTTTATAGGATACCTCAATTCATATAACGTGCTATAAGACCGTAATATGATAGCTTTACAACCAAAAAAGGTCCTTTTTTATACAACCGTTTAGTAGTATAGAAGTTCTATAAAAAGGGTATACAACTCTTATGCAACTATTTTACATAGCGTTATATATCTATTATAAAACTAGTTTTATTGTGTATTACGTGGTCACATCTAAGAAACAGAACAATAAAAACATTTGATCATTTAGCGAGGTAAAAGAGTATTTTATTTTTTACCGATGAATATTAGGAGCAAATTATATTTTAAGCGTGTCGTAAAATGAATCTAGAGGATGTGGATTGTTAAAAAGGAGACTTTACTCGACGGTGAAAATGGCGGGTAGAGCCAAAAGGTACAACAAATATGTAATATAAAAAATCATTAATAGGGTTTGAAAAGTAGGGAAAATTTTTGTTGCGCCGAAAATTTTACTGGTAGATTAGGTATGTATTTGGCAAAAAATTAAAGCGCTTTAATTTCGATTTAGGTTTACGTATAAATTTAAACAATAAAATAAAATAAAATTTTCAAAAATTCTTGTTTTTAATTTAATTAAACAGTTTATTACTGTATGTGGGAATCTTATCACAAAATAGTTCTCAAAAAAAACATTTTACAATTTATTTTGATGTTTTTAATTTTGCTTCATATAATGGCGGCCATAGGCCATACAAAAATTCTGCCTTAAACATGGCGAATTATAATGCAACCATTTTATTATAAATGAATCCCTTAAATAAGTCTTTGTGGTAAAATAAAACGGTATAAGATAAATATCTATCATTACGCAGAATTTCCAGGCACTATAGAACTATTTTTGACATATTGAGATTTGTGACAAATGGATGTTGGCAAATCTCATTTGATTAGTATTTAAACTAACAAACATGATCAGGTTTTCATGGATTTATGCACGCAATGCATTTCATGCATGCCCGACGAGTGAGCGGCAACCTAAGGACTTGGAAAAACAACAATAAAACAATACAAACATTACTACAGTAAAACTTTTACATCAACGTGGCAACAATGCTTTGAAGAAGCCAGACAACCCGAGAGATTTTGGCTTTTGGGAACCCAGGGAATTCTCGGGATTATTTGCCGTAATTTCGATGAGTTTTTTCTTACATGCTCTTTATAACTACCACTGCGTATGTTAACTTTTTTCCAACTTTGTCCAGAATTCATAATAGCTGTGATTGATTATACTCGTACGTAGATATTACTTTTGCAACAACAACAATAACAAAATAAATAACTACGTATACCATTTAATTTAAAATGAGGTTATATTATACATTACCAGTTTTATAATGCAGATATTACAGCGAATTTATTTTGTTAATCACAATTTTATCATATAAGGCTATATAACTAGTGTTGTATACAGCACCGTAGTTAACGCAAGAAAACATTCTATCATACAACGTAATACAACTTTAATAAGACAAGTTTAAGTAACTATTATATGATCTTGTGACTACTAGTTATATGAATATTATAGAACTTTTACATGGTGGGTATAAGAGTCTAATAAAATAATATGTTTGTTATCATATAGCATTGTCTTATTAAGTGTTATATCATAATAAAAGAAATTAATCTTAATACGTTATAGGATGTTGTAAAAACCAAAATCAAGCAGTCCCAAGACAACGCTTATTCGACTGTTATAAACACCAATCCTTTTAGAATCTCTTTTGGTTACTTGGTAGTGAAAAGTTAGCCTCATTATTTACTGATTTTTGAACATATACCACACGCTACACAACCTATTTTACAGTCTTTTTCGATAAATCGCAATAGTGTCACTGTTAATTTAAGTTCTGCCACAATTTACTTCTAGATTTACTACCTCTAAACAACTACCAGTTCTAGAAAAAGATGAAATAACATAAAATAAGCTCAGGCAAGTCCACAAAATCTCAAACAAATTCTAATGTTGTAGCGTTTTTTTATAAACATTACCACTGCGAACGGCAGCTTTTCATCGGAGAGCAGTCGAGGGTAAGGTATTTCACTAGAGAGAAACCTAATCAATAACAATAAACAAAAAAACATAGATATTGGGCGCCAGGCATTTACAGAGAAAGAAAACACAGTTGTATATTACTTAAAACTAATGACTATATTTTTTCATGATGGACTGTGATGGTAAATAGCATTGTACAATTTTATTAATTATTATAGTGGTTATATGTCAACGAAAGTGGTGTTAAGAATTGTCCTAAATATCTATGAAAACAACTATGATAAAATACAAGACATGTAACGTTTAAGAGAATATATGAAATGTAGCATTACTTTAATTAATTTGATATATTTTATATGATGTTAGTGCAATAATAATATCTATAAAAAAGTAATACTATTACAAGGCGTAATGTAATGAAACCTAAAATCTAAATCATATTGTAAATTACTAAATCGACATAAATGTCTTTAATAATTTAACCACTAAATAGTCTGTACGATATCGTTTAAAAATGTACGTTAAGTTAAGACTGAAAATCCAACTGAAAATCAGAACCTAAATCTACACTTAGCTGTTCTTGAGGCAATCCTGTTTCGAAGAGTAGCAGCGTGAGGTAGGCTCATATCTCTGCACTGTCTCTCGGCTATCCTGTTGGCCAATACAACAAAATACGAAACTCTTGTTTAAAATCAAAGAAGGTCTAATAAACAAAGTGAACCTATCTCGAATTACTTCCGAGGGCTCACTAAATAATAAAGAACATGTCCTTTCTTCCATGTGACATTCTGGAGGACAAAAGAAAAGGGACGCCAACGTGCCAGCAAAATACAAATACAAGTTAAGTTGGGACATCCAAAACTCTACCCTAAAAATATGCAGTAATAACATCGAATCTAAAAGGATAATATTTCATCTTTACCTGTTGCTTTGAAATAGCAGCTGATTCAGATTATACAGTAAGATTTAAATAATCACCATTTCTAAAAGCCGGGATGGTTAGGTTAGGCTACAGAGCGCTAAAAGCAAAAGTCAGTCGACAGCACAGAGAGTTGACAGAAGCGATGTTGACAGCGCCTCCACAGAGCGATAACAGGGTTGTGTCAAACGATAACAGGGTTGTGGACTAGAGAACGTAAAAATTCGTCAAATAAATTATCCGGCCGGAACGATAGGGAATCCGGTGATGATACGCCAGACATCATATATCATAATCAAAGACATGTAACGAACTAAAAACGTTACAATGTGCCAAATGAAACGTCAAACAGGACTCTCAAGGATGCCTTGATGCCTTTTTTCGATCCTATGGCATCTTGTTATCTATAAATTTTTGAATATTTCTTCTCAGTTTTATTTCTAAATTCAACGAACTTATTGTTTCACTTGTCTCTCGGGTCATAACTTAAAGAGGTATAATTCATAATTTATTATTATATGAAAGTCGTTTATTTAATTTAGGGAACAATTATTAAATAGTCCAGGGGAAAAACTTGATAAGCGCCATTTTGCTAATTTACAGGGGAGCCCTGTACGGCTGGTGGTTCTTTCATCAGGTTCTTTCCCTGTACGTATATTTTTACTAGGCATATACGAGTATTATAGGATTCAGAGCCCTGCAATGGTGTTTATACGTTTCCGTACAAAAGAATTGACAAAAACAGCTTTGACAGTCTTTCTGTCTTTGTTTATCAGGTCTGCAACCATTCCTCTAATTTGCAGCCTTAGATTGATAATTTGATAGTTCAAAAAAATCCTTTTTTGAGCATGGTTTCGTGAAGATTTCCTTTTCCAAGGTTGTATTAATCAGTTGACTTTTTAGTTGTTAGTAAATTGTTTTTTTTTCAATTTTCGATTATAGGGCATTTTTATTTAAGAAAAAATATCAATTTTGATAGACGTATAGTTTTCCGCATGAAAAAACCTTTCAAAAAGAATGAATTGAATACTATTATATCATTTCTTTCTTGTTACATTACACGACCGATAGCCCGATATTTGTTTTTCTTGTCCTCACTGAAATATTCAAAATTGTATTAAAATTTTAGCCGCGACGGCGACGCGGAGGAATTACCATATGGAAAAACGTCTGCTAAATTTATGCGGTGTATTTTGAGTTGCCTACCCCGAAAACACATCAGCCCGTCGGGCTAAACGTACTCGGGAGAGTTATACGTTAAGCTGGGGCGTTGCAATGAATATTTTTGTGTAAAAGTGCGCGGTTTGAATGTATCAGACGGTTTAAAATTTTAAATTTTACCCGGCACCGTTTTTCTACGTTGACTATGTAAAAATCGCGCTTAGGCACGCTAGTATAATTTTTAGAGTAGCATATAAATAAAAAGAATTAAAGCTATATAATATTTTTATGTACACGGCTCAGCTATACTTGTATTCATTTAAAACTTCCCAATATGGCGGAGTTCAGTATGGGAGGCTTGAAAAACGAAAATCTCTAAACTGGAATCGACCGTACTTCAAATCGTTCAAATTGATAAGCTGTAGTAAATCCAATTGAACTCTGACACTTGGCTGACATTGACGTTTACGGTTCCTTTTTCTAAATATTTTCATTATTTTTTGAGTTTTTATTCACAAATTCTACTTGATTTTGTTCTTTTATTTAACCTGCAACCTGCAGTACTAATTATATAGTTATAAATAATCTTTTCACCGATCAAGAGTTGACGAATAGGCTGGAAGATATTCAAAATGTGTAAATCGCTTAAAAACGTATTAGAAAACATTGGCTCGTTCATAAATTCGTGAAAATAAATTAGTCCAGATGTTTGTAAAAGGTATTATTATAATTATTTTGAGAAGTTTCCTCGTATCAGTAATTTTCAGGTTTGTAATATCTACTATATGATAATAAATAGATTAAAACTTATATTTCAGGAAACAGCGCGGGCATTACAGATTGTTGTAAATCAGTTTTAAAATATAAAGAAGGTTTAAAACAGGTTTAAAAGTTGAGTTGGTAGAGAAGACCTAAATAAGGTAATGTTGGTAATGGGACCAAACATCAAATAACACTTGAAATATATAATTATGTACAATAATTGTAAGTAGTTTTTATGAATCTGTTTGATATCTATTGCATTGTTTTTATATTTCTTGAAATATTTTTTTACTTTACAGGATACACAAGGAATAATAAAAAATACAATTACTCACTAAAAGCACTTAAGGTTTGTAATAGATGTAGTTAGAATATCAAACACCAAACTAAACCAAAAATTATGTTTTATTTTACTGGTATTCCTCACATTTGAAGGGAAAGTCATTTCATAAATAAGCAGGACATTGTATAGTACACTCTATATTAATAATTGTTTTTTATCCTATACTTGTTAGTTAACGCATCACTTACTCGGTATAAAATTTAGTACAGATTAACCTATAGTTGTGGTTGTGATATATTCTGATGTGTTTCTGGCAATTTAAAATAAGTTAATATTTAAACAAACATTTCTGGATTTCCTGGCAGGAGTGTGGACACAAATTTAATAAAGGTATAATGTGGATAATGTTCTGATTATTACAGTTTGCATGGATGTTTTGGTATGTTGTTATTTTTAATAAAGTATATTTAATGAGTTTTTGAGTATTTCTTTTTCCTTCAGAGGATTGTGTTCTAATCTTTATATATTATAAATTTTCATAAATTATATATACAAAATTTATTACCTTATAATTTTTTGCTAAATACTTTGTAGTTGATACAGTTTAATAGTATATAAAAGAACTATTTAAATAAGATGTTTGAAAATATATAGCTGTTTTTGCACACATCAATTTAATTTGTGATTAACTGTACTGAAAAAAAAAATTAAGAGAAATGGGGTGATTTATCAACTACAACATGAAAAGCATCATCCTATTTCCAAGTCTTCTATTAATTTCACTTATTAAACAACTATAATTATTCAATAATCTTGATAGTTCTAGGAACTCTCAGATATCGTCAAAACATGAAAACAAAAATTTACTTCCTATAGTTCCTACGTCCCTTTAACTGAACTATAAGAAACAGGGGATTTAATATTCTCACTGAGAAAGTTAATAAAATACCTTTAAATAAAATCTCTTCGGATCTGCGGTAAAATACCTTTATTCTTATTAAGTAATTTCAATAATCTATGTTTTTATTTATGACAACCACCTAATAACCTAACTTTAACGTCAACTTGACAATCCTGAAAAAATATTATTGTTAACCAAAGAGTAAATTAAATCAATTTCTGAATTCGCTAACGCCAACTTATTTTTCATTAAAAAAAATTACCAATTTTCGTAACTAGGTCGGCCATATTAAGGAACTTTTAAAAAAATAGTACTATAGTCTCCAAGAATCAAATTTCTCTCCTAGAAATCAGAAGAAAAGCAAAATCTAAAAAGTAGGTAGATCTGAAAATTCCATGTCGTGTCGTGTCAAAGTTTCCATTTGGATTCCATGCAGTAGTGTTTTATCAAGAATAACTTCTTCATCTTTTAGAATTCCCTTTTAATAACGAAATATCCAAGTATTTTTCTAGAGAGTATTTTTCATTGAAATCTTTTGTTAACAATTTCAACCAACGCAACGTAAAGAATGTATAGATATAGAATCTACTCTTTAAAAACACTTTTGATACATGAAGTTTTTAAGCCATTTTTTTCTCCACCAAAAGATACAACTAACTAGAAAGAAATACCACATGTTTATGCTGTGCTAAGGACTATTAGATACAATGTAAAATATTTTTGCTAAGATACAGTGTCCCAATAAATAAAATATCAAAGTTGTATTTGTGAACACCCTGTATACACATTTTACTTTCACGATTGTGAAGGCAAATTTGATTATATTTAAACTGTCGTTTTGGAAATATTTTCAATTTGTGAAATTGCAGTAAAATTTTAAAGCTTCATTTCTCCAAGGGTATCAATGTTTTTAATACTAAATATTTAATGAAGTTTATTTATTGACCAGTTATTGTGTTGCAATAACAAAATAATACTACCTTATACAGAGTGGTCTAAAAATTTATTTTAAATAATTATTAGCATCAAAACAATAACTTCTTTAATTTAAATGGAATGCCCTGTATATTTTAGGAGAATCAGATGCACAATTAAATTGTCTATCAAATTGTATTATGCCATTTTTTATCTATCCCTTCAAGTTTTCGTAGAAAATGCATTTTCTTATAATTTAGACTTCATTTATCAATATATCCATGGAATATTGACATTTTAGATTGTTTTTAAAGCAGCAAATGTACAAAATGTACAGACTAGTAATATTATCGTTTTTAGCAAAACGATAATATTACTAGCCCATTTGTATGCAAAAAGAAAACTATTTAAATCTTTATCAAAGAGTATACCATTAATTAAATATAACACCATTATTTCCGCCCATATACTAATTAATTACATACTTAATTGTGTTCGTTAATAAATTATTATAAATAAATGTGGATTTGAGTCAGAAATCAATATAATAATAAGTTATCAAATTAAAGTCTCTGTTGTTATAAATAAGTATTTATGAAAAATGAAATTTCATTTTTAAGGTGTTACTTTTTATCACACTGTCTAATGCCCATACAAAATTCAGTTTTTTAGTATTTGGAGCAATTATTATTAATCAACGCAAACAGTCAGTTAATGTAGTTTGAATACTGGAATCATATTAATTGGTCCCCTTTAACAAATATTTAAACATTTTTTTTTTTTTTTTTAATAAAATAAACAAATTATATCGACAATTTTAGTATCTGTACTCTTTAAAAATTTGGTACATCTTTAAAAATAATCTAAAATGTCAATATTCCATGGGTATATTGATAAATAAGTTCTAAATTACAAGAAAATGCATTTTCTATGGAAACTTAAAGAGATAGGTAAAAAATGGTATAATATAATTTGATAGACAATTAAATTGTGCATCTGATTCTCGTAAAATATACAAGGTGTTCCGTTTAAATTAAACAAGTTATTGCCGTTTGAAGCTAATAATTATTTAAAATTAATTTTTAGGCACTCTGTATAAGGTAGTATTATTTTTATTATTGCAACAAAATAACTGATCAATAAATAAACTTCAGTAAATATTTAGTATTAAAAACTTTGATACCCTTGGAGAAATGAAGCCTTAAAATTTTTACTGCAATTTCACAACATTGAAAATATTTCAAAAACGGTAAGGTTTAAGTATAATAAACCTTAATCAAATTTACCTTTATTTTAATCGTAGAAACTAAAAATGTAATAATATACAGGGTGTTCCATTTAAAAAAATACAACTTTGATATTTTTTACTTATTTGGGACACTCTGTATCTTGTAAAATTATTTTTAAATTGTACCTCTAATAGTCCTTCATCGAACCCAAAACTTACAATTTGTAAAAATCTCATCGTTTAGCTACAATACTCCGTGTCGTATGTGGTGAACAACGCTGTATAAATAAAAGAAAACTTAAAGTTAGAAAAAAAAAGAAAAACAGCACGACCAGATAGAGTACGACAGTTTGTTCAATGCTGTATAAAAAGGAGAAAAAAAACTACAGTCTGGAAACTTCCGTCAGTAATAAAATGGCAAAATTTTCGAACTGTGACGGTTTTAACGACTAAGAAACACCACCTTTTACAATAGCTCTTTGAAAGTAGCGAGTTCTAGTAATACGCCTGGTTTTTTACATGCTTCGAGATCTATTTAAAACTTTACGTGGAGTGTCTACAGTCAATAGATGAAAAAGAAAATAGTGAGTTGTAGCGTTTTTTTAAACAACTACCACTGCGAACGGCAGCTTTTCATCGGAGAGCAGTCGTGGATAAGGTATTTCACTAGAGAGAAAATTAATCAATAGTAATAAACAAAAGATATATAGATATTGGGCGCCAGGCATGTACAGAGAAAGAAAACACAGTTGTATAATACTTAAAACTAATGACTATATTTATTCGTGATGAATTATGATGGATTGTACAATTAATATAATTATTATAGTGGTTACTTGTTGAGTAAAACTATATATGTAAATAATATTAAATACGTTCTATGAAAAGACTATAAAGAAAATACAATGCGTGTAACGCAGTAGTTCCCAAACTTATTTTTCTCGTGGGCCACTTTCAAAATTTTACTGGTTTCGGTGGACCCCCTGCTGCTACATTTCTACCACATTCTTAAAGTCGCCAAAAAATAAAAATTGTGTCACTTCTGAGTTCTGTCCCTATATCTGAAGGTAAAATAAAAACGAAAAATGGTACATTTTATATCACTTTATTTATTAAAAGAATAGAATTACAAGAAAAATATTAAGGTAATATAGGTTCAGCTCGTTAATTTTAATTAATGGGAAGGATGTATCTGATGGAGTGTCAGCAACTCAGATCACTGTTTGGGCTTATTTTTTAGAGCAATAACGCAACTCTGCTCTGTGATGTTTAATTTTGCTCCTTTTTGTTAAGAGGTTTTAACGGCACTAAAACTCCTTTCGACAAGGTATGACGAGGGAAAAGCTATTAAAAATTTCCTTGCGATTTCCCACAGTCCAGGATATTTTTCGGGTATTTCTGCTTGCAGCCAAAATGTTGGGTAGCCTTTTCTAAATTTCACCTTCAGCTCCTCATTAGTGCTTAGCTCGAGCAGCTCCTCTTGTAATACAACATTGGCCACTTCCGTTTCATCAAATGGATTTATGATCCATGGTGGTATATCCATCGTCAGTATATCTTCAAACCTGGTTTTGAAGTCATCATGCAGAGCACTTAAATGTTGACTGTAGGTATGGATATCCTCATCAATACATTCTACCTGCGACAAGTTTGGAAATTGAGAGAATTCGCGCCGACTAATGTTTTGCTTCATAAATTTCAATTTCCCAAGAAAAGCCGAAATTATCCCCTTTGTTTTTATTAAATTCAGGCTGTCCCCTTGTAACTGCAAGTTAATATCATTAAATTTTTTAAACAAATCTGTCAAATACGCAATGTCTGCTTTGAATTTGATCAAGTTTTCTTTTAAATCTGGATCTCTACTTTCTAAGAACTCTAATATGGAATCGAAAACAGAGTAAAATCTCGTTAAGCATGCACCTTTCGACAACCAGCGTACTTCAGTATGTAAGAGCAGTCGTTGGAAGTCTTCATCATTTTCGTCGCACAATTGAGCAAATAAACGCGTATTCAATGCATTGCTTCTGATTTTGTTGACAGCTTTTATTACAAAATGAAGAGATTGGTTCAACCTGTCACTTAAATGTTTTGCCACAAGATGTTGTCGGTGGATTACGCAATGAATAGCTGTAAGTCCTGGTATAATTCTTTTGAGATGACTTATAAACCCACGATATCGCCCGACCATTGCAGGAGCTCCGTCTGTTGCCACTGAAATAATGTTTGTAAATGGGATCGATTTTTCCGTAAAAAAATTACTCAGGACATTAAATATTGATTCGCCTTTAGTGTCAGTCTCCAAAGTTCTGGCAAATAGCAATTCTTCGTGAATTTCTTCCTCAACAATAAATCGGACATATGCCAATAGTAATGCTTCATTACTGGGTAACGTTGACTCGTCCAGTTGTATAGAAAAATGAGTTTTTTGCAGATGATTGCACAAAAAGCTTTCGATATCAGAGCTCATTTCATCAATGCGTCTTTGTACAGTATTGTTACTTAATGGAATTCTTTTTAGTACGTCAAATGGAGATTTGTGCAAAACAGTTTTTAAAACCTCTTCAACAGCGGGTAAAATTAATTGTTCTCCGATAGTGTGCGGTTTTCCAGATTTTGCTATAAGTAATGAGATATTGTAAGATGCCCGCAAGCCATCATCGTTACTTTGAGATGTTGAAGCGAACATACTGTGCATGGTGGGTCTCTTTCCATATTTTTCTTTCAATGTTTGAAAATATTTTAAATCTTTACCTATTTTATCAGTATGACACCTTTTTAGATGATCTTCGAGCTTTGATGGTTTCATAGAGTCATTGCTCAAAACTTTGTTGCATAATAGGCACATGGGCAATTGTTTGTCTGCCTCTGATGGAACAAAACCATATTTCAAATAATCGATACTATATTGTCGACATTTTTTCTTTGCTGTAGCCATGTTTCGTGTCATACCTTACCCAAAAAAATGTTTTAGTAAATCCAAGTTTTTTCTGAATATAGGTATCACACCGCAGCCTTTGTCAGCACGCGGAAATAGAATTACGGCTTGTAAAGGACCAACTAATAAACCGCTGAGACAAATACTGACGTTTTCACAAAACGGTATCAATTTTAAAGTACATAATTTACTTTCACTAATTTTAATAGTATAAAGAAAATTGCGTACTCAGTATCGAATACTGATCATATTTTGTGTAGGTGAAAAAATAAAAGTCGAAATCCCAAATTGTCTCATAAAAACGATAACTAACATTTATTAAATCAATGAGTTCACGCGCTCCGTGTATTGCGTATTTTTGTCTGCGGCTTCATTGTTAAAACGTGACAAACTGGCATCGAAGTTCAAGGTTCTGCCCTTTTCTCCGTCGCCCGCGCACCGCCTGCTCTTTTCCGGAAAGGAATAGTTTTGATAAAATAGTTACTCAAACCAATTTAAATGATTATGAAATTACTGTTTTATAAAATTAGTAGTTATTTGCAAGAAAAATTACAAAATTAATTGCTCTGCAATATTGCTTATTCGCCTTTTTAGAGAGGCAGTGTTTCTCTCGTGAAAACAATTAAACAAAACGTGCTGTGTTTGTCTTCAAATCGAAAGAGGACAATTAAAATATCTGTAAGTTACTAAGTTACCTATCTATACAGGCCGTCAGATCAACCGACTAGTACACGTAAAATACTTCTAAGTACTTATAACAAAAAGGTAGGTTTACTTACTTTTCTCCGGCACTCAGCAAACACAGATATAATTTTCTCACAACTTTTTTTTCCAAATTCCGCCTTTTTCGAAATTCCGAAACAATGAATGCGTTTGCCTTTGGCATCAAGTATTTATAGTGGTGATCAAGTTCATGTCTGAACAAGCATTACATTGTCGGGCGGATAGCGCTTTGCAAGCTTGTACACGAAATTGTACGTAATATCGAATACGCAAGTTTGGACAAGCACAGTCGCTTGCCTTATTAAAAATATTATCTGCTTAGATAGGTACTTAAACAATGTAGGTAGGCCCTATAAACTATGCTTACATTTTGCTCTTTACTATCAAAAGCAGATAATTTTTCGTGGACCCCATTAAATATCTTATGGACCTCATTTTTGTTCACGTCATGTGACCCCCTCAGCAAGTCTCCTGTGGACTTCTGGGGTCCACCTGGACCACTTTTGGGAATCCAGAACGTTATAGAAAATATAGGAAAAGTAGCATTACTTTATTTAAATTGTTAAATTTATACGGTGTTAAATCAGATGTGTTGCAATCTGTAGGTTCTAGAATCTATCTCGTTATTCATCTGTTAGTATAGCGTAATAATAATGTCTATAGAAAGTAATACTATTACAATGCGTGATATTATGAAATCTAAAATCTAAATCACACTTTTACTACTGCATCGACATAAATATCCTTAATAATCTAACCACTACATAATACTATAGACTATATTATAGTCTGTACGCTATTGTTTAAAATGTACGTTACTGTTTAAGACTGAAAACATTTTAGATGTTAAATGCAAAACTAGAACTTAAATATACACTTAGCTGTTCTTTTATGTAACCCTGCTTCAAACAGTAGCAGCGCGAGGAGGTCTAGCATCTCTGTACTGTCTGTCGGCGATGCAGGCTTAGAAATGGGGGTGAAGCAGCACGGGGCTCAAGCCACATCCACGCTGGGGCACTCTATGTGTAAGACAAATCAATCCTACTGGGGACACTCGTCCACGGGACATCCGTCCATAAGATAGTGGCACAAGAGAACACTACTAGGACCTTGAAAGATAGTCCATACCTTGGACACTTGTCCGTAAGACAATGTCCGTCCGTAAGACCCTAAGAACACGAAACTCTTGTTTAAAATCAAACACCGTCTAATAAACAAAATGAACCTACCTCGAAATACTTCCGAGGGCTCAATAAATAATAAACAATCTGTCCTTCTTCCAAATGACATTCTGGAGGACAAAAGCAAAGGGAAGCCAACGTGCCAGCCAAATACAAATACAAGTTGGGACATCCGTAACCCTACCCTAAAAATATTCACTAATAATATCGAATCTAAAAGGAAAATAACTCAGCTTTACCTGTAGCTTCGAAATGGCAGCTGATTCAGATAATACAGCCAGATTTAAATGACCACCATTTCTCAACACTGGGACTAATGGCGTCTAAGAGGCCAAACGGTCCAACCAAAAGTGAAGTTAGATCACAGAGAATTATTGCCAGAAGCGATGTTGACAGCGCGCGCTCCCACAGAGCTATACCAGGGTTGTGTCAAACAATAACAGGGTTGTGCCAAACAATAACAGGGTTGCGCCCAGACATCATATATCATAATCAAGGACATGTAACGAACTAAAAACGTTACAGAGTTGTCGAAAAAAGTTTAGGCACAATCATTGAGTATAGTCGATAAGCGAGAAAAGCGGCAAAGGCATTATATCTCAAACGCATAATATAATACAAAATATAACAGCAAAAGAAATACGGATGAGAAAATCAAAGTTATCAAGTTTATAATTAAAAAAGCAAAATTGCTTAATGCTACCTATAATTTTTTATATTTTTAGTTTATTTTCAGCATACATACTTATACAGGGTTGTTCGCCACATACGACACGGAGTATTGTAGCTAAACGATGAGATTTTTACAAATTGTAAGTTTGGAGTTCGTTGAAGGACTATTAGAGCTACAATTTAAAAATATTTTTACAAGATACAGAGTGTCCCAAATAAATAAAAATTATCAAAGTTGTATTTTTTTAAATGGAACACCCTGTATATTATTACATTTTTAGTTTCTACGATTAAAATAAAGGTAAATTTGATTAAGGTTTATTATACTTAAACATTACGTTTTTGAAATATTTTCAATTTTGTGAAATTGCAGTAAAAATTTTAAAGCTTTATTTCTCCAAGGGTATCAATGTTTTTAATACTAAATATTTAATGAAGTTTATTTATTGATCAGTTATTGTGTTGCAATAATAAAAATAATACTACTTTATAGAGAGTGTCTAAAAATTTACTTTAAATAATTATTAACTTCAAACGGCAACAACTTCTTTAATTTAAATAGAATGCCCTGTATATTTTAGGAGAATCAGATGCACAATTAAATTGTCTATCAAATTGCATTATACCATTTTTTACCTATCCCTTCAAGTTTTAGTAGAAAATGCATTTTCTTATAATTTAGACCTCATTTATCAATATATCCATGGAATATTGACATTTTAGATTGTTTTTAAAGCAACAAATGTACAAAATGTACAGACTAGTAATATTATCGTTTTTAGCAAAACGATAATATTACTAGCCCATTTGTATGCAAAAAAGAAAACTATTTAAATCTTTATAAAAGAGTATACCATTAATTAAATATACACCATTATTTCCCGCCCATATACTAATTAATTACATACTTAATTGTGTTCGTTAATAAATTATAAATAAATGTGGATTTGAGTCAGAAATCAATATAATAAGTTATCAAATTAAAGTCTCTGTTGTTATAAATAAGCATTTATTAAAAAATGAAATATCATTTTTAAGGTGTTACTTTTTATCACACTGTCTAATGCCCATACAAAATTCAGTTTTTTAGTATTTGGAGCAATTATTATTAATCAACGCAAACAGTCAGTTAATGTAGTTTGAATACTGGAATCATATTAATTGGTCCCCTTTAACAAATATTTAAACAGTTTTTTTTATTTTTTAATGAAATAAACGAATTATATCGACAATATTAGTATCTGTACTCTTTAAAAATTTGGTACATAAATAATCTAAAATGTCAATATTCCATGGGTATATTGATAAATAAGTTCTAAATTACAAGAAAATGCATTTTCTACGAAAACTTGAAGGGATAGGTAAAAAATGGTATAATACAATTTGATAGACAATTAAATTGTGCATCTGATTCTAATAAAATATACAGGGTGTTCCATTTAAATTAATTAAGTTGCTGTTTTAAGCTAATAATTATTTAAAATAAATTTTTAGACACTCTGTATAAGGTACTATTATTTTGATTATTGCAACACAATAACTGATCAAACTTCAGTAAATATTTAGTATTAAAAACTTTGATACCCTTGGAGAAATGAAGCCTTAAAATTTTTGCTGCAATTTCACAAAACTGAAAATATTTCAAAAACGGTAAGGTTTAACAGTAATAAACCTTAATCAAATTTACCTTTATTTTAATCGTAGAAACTGAAAATATAATAATATACAGGGTGTTCCATTTAAAAAAATAAAACTTTGATATTCTTTGTAAACTTATTTTTAAATTGTACCTCTAATAGTCCTTCATCGAACCCAAAACTTACAATTTGTAAAAATCTGATCGTTTAGCTACAATACTTCGTGTCGTATGTGGTGAACAACCCTGTACATGCTGCCGAAGTATCCGGAATTCAGGTGGGACCACCCTGTATATAATCGTTTTAATAGGCAGAACACTTAAATCCAATTGTTACTAGTTAAAATTCAAATATTTCTTTGTGTACATACATTAATAAGATTAAACAATATACAATATTAATTAAAATAGAGACGGGAGTACGCAGCGTATGGCTCTAGGCATGTTAAAGTTTTTCACGGCAAAAGGAAAGCATTCTCAAAGGAAATTCCACTGTATACCGACGAAATAATGAAAGCTTTGAGTTGTGTGCGGCGAATGTTGCTTTATCTCGGGCATAAATAATGTCAAAGTTCTTTTCAATACGCTAACGAAAATGAACCGCAAGGAATATACGGCTCAAATATTATACAGAGGTAATAAGTCAAAAACTATAGGAAAATCCATACAAGTTGGCTACCTTTTTTACTTTGACTTTTGACAAGTGTCATAAAAAATGTCTGTTCGAAATTTAGTCACCCCAAATTCTCACTTCAAATTTCGACACAATACATATAGTTCAATCATTGGGGATTTTTGCTTGGTAAAAAGTCTGGAAGTTTTGCAACTTTGCAGGTTTATAGGTTTTGGGGTCCCTAACTGAAATCCATAAAATGCACATTTCCAGACTTGCCGCCATCTTACCAAGATGGCGCCCAAAATCGGTATTTTGTGAATATCTCGAAAAATATGCGTTTTTCGCGAAAATTTGAGGAGAGCAAAATTAAAGAGAATAAAATTTCCTATTTTTTTGCATCCGCAGGCTTTACTATAGTTGTTGGTTTTACATTTACAGGTTAAAAATGCCAACAGGGATTTTGGAGCTGGATTTTTCAACGTTGCGACTGGAGTAATGCCTGTTTTTGTTTTCTTCCAACCCCATTCTTCGGCATCTTTGGTACAACCAGACCAATGCTGAATCTGGTGGTAAGTTCGCAATGAATGCTGTCCAGCACGACAATTAATTATTCATAAATTAATGAGCGAATTAATGATACGCCACTGTTTCATGACAAAATTGAAGAAACTAAACTAAAACTAGTATTAGTGAACCCTAATCGATATTTGATTTCGGAAAATCGACTATACATAATATATCATATTCATTGCAAAATTGTAAAATTTCCAGGGATTTTGTGCCTAAACGGTTGACTTTAGCGAAAATTTTCATAAAACCTTTCTTATAGGAAATTTTATTCTCTTTAATTTTGCTCTCCTCCAATTTTCGCGAAAAACGCATAGTTTACGATATTCACAAAAGTCAACCTATTAATAAAAAAAGTTGGTAGGCAGTTCTTTTTGTTTCAAAGTAAAGAAATTTTTCCAATTTTTTTAAACAATATTTCATATTTTCTTTTTCTCAAAAACTGCGTATTTGACTGATTTTGATGTTATTACAAATTCTGTTGCAAATATTATTCCTAATCTTAAATTGAAATTTTACCGCGTTTTGCTAGCTACTTTTTTGGAGTTGAATGCCTGAATGTTTGGGAGAATTTAGATATATAATATACGTAAAAATGCTTATTTTCTTCAAAATTACTGATAATAATTGAAGGGGTAGCTGCAATAACCAGGCAGCTCCACTTTTTATCGAAAATAAGATTTTTAATGCCCTTTAAAAAAATTGCCCGATCGTTTCCTGCAATAGTCAGTTCTTCTGCATTTAAACTTGGTACTATGAACACTGTTATTTTTTGTTATTATATTATAAAAATTTTATTTATTTTTATTTTATGCTTTTTTTATAATTTCCCTTATAATAGTAGTATTCTTTCGTTGTGAAAGAAACTGAAAATGTTCACTTAAACTGATTTATTAAGTTTAAGTGAAAATTTTCAGTTCCTTCCGAACGAAAGAAAACTACCATATACTACTAATATTGGATAATTTAAATTTTCCGCCAGCCAGAATGTGCGATAATGTCTTACCATACGTTTTATACTTGTTTCTTTTTTTTCATATGAAGCACACATAATAAAGAAAGACAGCAATACAGACGTACGTCCTGCCAATTTGTCTCAAAATTGTTATTCTGAGTTGCGCTACGGGAGCGCGGTTCCACTCTTTACCATGGGATTTGTCAGTCTCTTTTTATTTCTTTGTCTATGGCTAAAACGCATATTTGACAAATGAGAATGACGTAGCGTTGAACGACCGCTGGAGAGTCTTTACTATTTATTCACAAAATATTATTAAATGAATATGTACAATTCTATAGTATGCTATAAACGGGTATATCCTTTATAAATCATTAAATATATTATCTTCTTGGAAATAACCTTCACAGCCATTATTTCTTAACGTTTAATGCCTCTCAGTCTTCCATTATTTTCTTTTGCCGAGATCTGCCCGTATTAAACTATTAAAATTTTTGCCGAAAAGCAGCCCGAATGATATAAGTTTTATGCGAGCTGTTAGCGATAAAGGGACGATGCGAGATAAAACAAGGTATTTGTGAATAATTTATGGCGCCGTAAAGTCATTTATAACGCTATGAAATCGTACGAATATGCCATTCCCGGGCCCCTTTTAAACAGATATAATTAATACTTCTTCATCATTTTAAATAAAAAGAGGAAATTAAATTTATATTGTCTTTGTTAATGAGATGAATTTTAGTGAAATAATCTTAAGTAATGTCTAAAATGTAAGTCAAATTGACGTATAATAATTACCTACCTATATACTATAGAAGTGACCAAAAAGTAAAAATAAAAGTATACAATTCTAAAATACGTATTGCGACCTGGAATGTGCGCAGTCTGTACATGGCCGGTAAACTGGCAAATGTCGAGACAGAGATGCGCAGAATGCAAATTGATATATTGGGGATGAGTGAAGTAAGATGGCCTGGATCAGGTAAACAAGCAACTAATAACGGCGTCATTTACTATTCAGGAGGGACAGACACGTTTCATCAATACGGAACTGCCATACTTGTAAGCAAGGACATAGATAGGTCGGTTATGGAGTTCATACCCTTTAATGATCGAGTTATGCTATTGAAGTTACAAACTACACATCGAACACTGAACATAATACAAGTATATGCCCCAACAAACGACAAAAGTGACGCAGAGGTTGAAGATTTCTACTCAACATTAGAGGAGGCGATGAAACTCACAAAGAAGGGTGAAATAAATATGGTCATGGGAGATTTCAACGCGAAAATCGGTTCCGGAAGAGAGAATGATGTCGTAGGAGAGTACGGCCTAGGCACACGAAATGCGAAAGGTGACAAACTTATCCAGTTCTGTGTAGAATCGAATTTATTTATTGCTAACACATGCTTCAAACAACATCCTAGAAGACTATACACCTGGAAATCTCCTGCTGATAAAAAAGGCCGTATCATAAGGAATCAGATCGATTTTATACTTGTTGGACAAGAACTGTAGAAATACGTGCAATCAGTAAAAACATATCCTGCCGCAGACGTTAATAGCGGCCACAATCCTGTCGTTATGGATTTCCGAATGAGAAGATTCAAAAAGATCGCTAAGACGCAACCAACTCCTAGAATCAACACTAGGAAACTGCGGATACCGGATGTACACACTCAAGTGAGTTCCAGGATCGAATGTGAAATGACAAAAATCCAAAATGATAAACAACTGGATATAATGGAAACCTGGAATAGGATAAAAACCTCCATAACTCTTATTCAGGAAAATGACATTGGCCACCTTGAAACCAATGTGAAAAAAGAATGGATGACTCCTGAAATCCTAGAACTCATGAATGAAAGGAGAACCCATAAGGCAAATCCAGCATTATATGCTGAACTAAACAAAAGGATTAGAAGAAAATGCAGAGATGCAAAGGAACAGTGGATGACCGAGAAGTGAAGTGAAATCGAAAATCTTCAAGAAAAATACGACACATTCAATTTACACAAGAAGGTGAAAGAAATGGTAAACTGTAACAAGAAACGTTCCACAGCTATCTTACGGGACCAAAATAATGACATCATCTTAGGAATAGAGAATAAACTACAACGATGGAAGGAATACGTAGAAGAACTATTTAATGATAGCAGACCGAACACTCCACCGAAAGCGGATGAAAACATGAACGAAAAAGGACCTGAAATTACCAAAGACGAAGTAATTCACGCAATACGATCCCAAAAAGGCGGAAAAGCAACTGGCCCAGACAATATTCATGCCGAAGTTATAAAACTGATGGCTGAACAGGACAGAAGGGGGTTGCAACTGCTGGTATTCATATTCAATAAAATCTACCGTACAGGGACTATCCCAACGGATTGGCTACGCTCGACATTTATTACCCTTCCAAAGAAAACCCACGCTTCGAACTGCGATGAATACCGCATGATAAGTCTGATGTCCCATGTCCTCAAAATATTTCTCAGAATATTCACACCAGAATTTATAAAAGATGCGAATACCAACTAGACGAAACTCAATTTGGATTTCGCAGTGGCCTAGGTACTCGTGAGGCGTTATTCGGATTAAACGTTAGCACTCAGCGTTGCAGAGACATGAATGTCAATGTAATCGCTTGTTTTATAGATTATAGAAAAGCCTTTGACTGCGTTAACCATCAAAAACTTATAGAAGTCCTCAAAACAACCGGAATAGATAGAGAAGAAATTCGATTGATTACAAATCTCTACTGGCAGCAAAACGCAGTGGTTAAAATTGAAGGAACATCGTCAGAACAAATCACGATTAAACGAGGTGTAAGACAGGGCTGTGTGCTGTCACCGCTCTTATTAATATATATTCAGAGGCTATCTTCAAAGAAGCTCTAGAAGGAATCGAATGTGGAATTAAGATTAACGGGAAAGTGATCAATAATATCAGGTATGCCGACGATACAGTTGTGCTGGCCGAGAATGAACAAGATTTGCAGAGGCTAATGAATGAATTCGTTCGGCATAGTGAAAACTGCGGTCTCCTCATAAATACCACAAAAACGAAGGTTCTTGCATTCACCAAAACACCTGTGCAGATTCACCTGAATATCAACGGTGACCCAGTAGAGCAAGTGTCTTCATACAAGTACCGTATGATCGAAAAAAAAAACGGCGTCCAGTTGGCTGGGAAATGAACATCGATGACATTTCCTATATAAATTTACATAAAAAATGACAGCGATCTTCATTCCATAGCCATCGTTGACGCCGTTTTTTCTCGATCATACGGTATTTGGGGTGTATTGTAAATGATCAATGCGACCCGAAGAAAGAAATTAGAAGCCGCATAGAACAGGCTAGAAAAACATTTATAAATATGAGACAATTTCTCACAAGGTCAGATTTGAGTTTGGAGCTACAGATACGCATGGTCAGATGCTACATTTTTTCAGTTCTCCTGTACGGGTGTGAGAGTTGGACTCTTGACATATCGTTAGAAAAAAAAACTAGATGCCTTCGAAATATATATTTACCGCCGTATATTAAGAATATCATGGGTCCAAAGAGTTTCAAATGTGGAGGTTCTTAATCGAATGAGAAAACCGAAAGAACTCATGCTTACCATCAAAGAAAGAAAAACACGCTACATAGGCCACATAATGAGGGGTAAAAAGTATGAACTTCTCAGATTAATAATTGAAGGCGAAGTCCAGGGCAAAAGATCTATCGGCAGACGCCAGAATTCCTGGCTAAAGGACATTCGTAGATGGTTTGGTTGCTCATCAATCGACATATTTCGTATGGTTGTATCTAGAATGACGTTAGTTATTTGGATCGCCAACCTTCGAAAGGAGACGGCGTCGTAAGAAGAAGAATTACCTACCTACACTTGGTATAAACTGTAGGTGACAAACTAATTTTTAAATTTCTTACTATCTTAACACATTCCACAGGGTGTTTCAACAATCTAACCAGCCAAACACGCAATAACATATACCGGGTGTTGCATCGTCGGACGGGATATAGGAAATCCCATGTAAATTTTAATGGGGTAAATTATTGGCTTCCCTAATTATTTTAGAGAATAATTCTATTTAGGTTTATTGAAGAGCACTAAAACCCACATTCAAAAGAATAATTTTAGATATTTTTGATTAGCCCGTTTACGAGTTATCGCCGATTTCTTTTTAAATATTTCTCCTTTCTTATGGCCCTGTATTTACTTATGAACACCAGTCAAGGTAAAAGATAAATGTCAAATGAAGTTGTCATTTCAGAAATTTATCTATTTAGTGCTTTATTATTATTATTAAAAACTCATACCTACATCGAAAATATTAGCCATGAACTACCGAAGAAAAAGTATTGATGATTAAATGGTATTATCAAGGAAATAGTTTTCAAAAGGTGTCGGACATGTTTGCTGCTCTGTATCCGAATAGACCGATACCTGGAAAATCTACAATCGCAAGGAATATCCAGAGATTTGAGACCAAATAGGAATAGATCACCCTACAGCGTTTCGAATTTTCAAACGACATAAATACTATTCCTTCAAATATGAAAAGCACCAAGAGCTACGAGATGGGGACGAAATACGGCGGCAGGCGTTTTGTTTTGATATGATGAAAAGAGCAAACAAGGATAGGGAATTTTTAAAAAACATATGTTTCACTGACGAATGCACGTTTATCTTAAATAATGAACTCAATGTTTAAAATTATCGATATTGGAACAAAGAAGACCAACACAGGTTTGTCGAAACAAGGACGCAATATCCACAGAATCTCGGGCCATTATTTCTTACGCAAAATTTAAATGCAGAATATTATTTGGAACTACTCGAAAATCATATTTTACCTGCTTTACATCATACCGCTAGGGAAAATCAGGAAGTTTGGTACCAAATGGCTGCCCGGCACATAATAGTACCCTGGCTGTTCGAGAATATTTAGACAATAGTTTTAATGGAAACGTTATTGGTCTAAATCATACAGTAAATTGGCCGGCAAGGTCTCCTGATATTTCGCCAAATGATTTATTTCTCTGGGTCCGTTTAAAAAAAACAGGATATACAAGGATAAGAAATACCCAAATCCAGACGAGTTAAAAAATGCTATTTCTGCCGAATGCAATAGAATTTCAGTAAACTAGCGAATGTAAGAAGAGAATTTTATGATCGCCTGGGTTATTATCTAGCAGTCGATGGAGGAATATTTGAACATCTTCTTAAATCCTAAAGTTCTAACAATTTAATAGTACCTTAATTAATAAGTTATTGAATATTGTAATAATACTATAATTAACATTGTAATTGATTACTTTATTTTACTTTAATTCATATTAATTTGTATTTATAAATACATCTTTGAGATTTCCGATGTAGGAATGAGTTTTCAATAATAATAAAGCACTAAATAGGTAAATTTCTGAAATGACAACTTCATTTGACAGTTATCTTTTACCTTGACTGGTGCTCATAAGTAAATACAGGGCCATAAGAAAGGAGAAATATTTAAAAAGAAATCGGCGATAACTCGTAAACGGGCTAATCAAAACTATCTAAAGTTATTCTTTTGAATGTGGGTTTTAGTGCTCTTCAATAAACCTAAATAGAATTATTCTCTAAAATAATTAGGGAAGCCAATAATTGACCCCATTAAAATTTACATGGGATTTTCTCTGTCCCGTCCGACGATGCAACACCCGGTGTAATAATATTATTAAATTTTATCCATTTTTATCCATGCTCGTCCGAAATATAAATGTGATTTTCGTTGTTTTTCTCGAAACGCACGAAATCCGTTGCAAGGCAACAACGTTGCCCTGCTTGCATCGCTCTGGAAACGGAGCAGCAGCAGAAAAATTAGAGACGACATATGAGAGTTAAAGTTATTTTCCGAACGTCGGGTTATAGTTCGGAATGACATTTTTACGAGGCTCTATCACTTTTTGTCTCTGTCTCTTCGAGAAAAGCAATACCTCACGACTTTACGTTCGGCAGCCGAACAACGAGCACCTTAATGGCCGGCTTTAAAATTGAATATCACGTATTGTCGAAGGTTTATTTCGTTTATATGTTGGAGAGCAGATTAGAAAAAGTCGGCGACGGGACTTTTAGACCCTATTTCGGAGAAATTCAATTTCAATTTGATTCTTTTTGTAGGTATTTTGTTCGATTTTTGTTAAATTAAATTTAAGCAATTTTTTGAGTGGTTCGATACTTTGTGGTGCCATATAAGTAATACTCATGGTACAAAGAATACAAGGTATGATCGATAGCGGCTCCAATTTCGTTCAGTTCGCGCATACCACCTGTGACGTCACTAGGAAAATAATGAACAAATATAAAATAAAGAAAGTTGACAGGAGATCTGCATTTTTTGGGGTTATGGTTAAGAACTGTTTATTTTTAAGACTTTTTAGTTCGTTTAATTTAATAATTACTAAAACCAGCAGTTCCAAAAATATATTTAAAAATAATTATCTATTAACATGGATTTGAACGATAATAATAGGTAAGAATACTAAATTTATTTCTATATTCGGTATAAAATTGTTTATTAGGTTTTTAGTTTGCGATGTTTATGGTAAATAATTTTCATGTTCATTGCCTCTGAATTCACATGAGGACAGAGATGAGGATATCTATGGAAAAGTAACCACAAGAGGAATTGTTACATCATTTAAAATATGTTGGGAAGTTGAAGTTTCCCATCAAAAAGTAGAAAATGCCAATGTAGATGAATGTATTGTAATTCTGATAGAAGTAATTCCAAGGGTGAAGTTTATTATAATTAGTGGAAGTAATTAGTGACCTGTGCTTCTTTTTATATGTAGATGTTTCAGGTTTTGAGAATAAATCGGTTGAACGAAACCCAAAATTTAGAGGAAGTATTTGCATACTCAGAATAATCATCAAGGATTATATAGCTCAAATTTCCTTTAATGGTAGGCAATTATTCAATGCAAATTAACTTTTTAAGTGACTGAAATATTAAATAGTTTACAATATGGTATATCACTAAAAATATATTACTTTTAGGTACAATTAGTGCCCGATACATTTCAAAAAGTAGAATATCATGTTATATTAAATGAGGTGTTGTACCAACAATCAATTTATATTAATACCGGAGATTAAAAAATAACAGAATAAATAGTTCTTTTTTTTATACTACAAAAATAAACTAGAATACAACAGTATTTAAAAAATAAATAAAAAGTTATGTCCCGGCCGAGATTCGAACTCCGGTCTCTCGCTCCTAGCCCGACTCCTTACGCACTGCTCCACAGTAACTTGCTTAGCGATAATTCAATGACGGTATATAAACAAAAAAACAGGTTTATAACAATATCTTGACGATTTGAACTGGCGCGCGGAGAGTGCTGACCAATAGCGCCTGTTATCACCTGTGACGTAGCGACCAACCTGCGCAATATCATACCTTGTATTCTTTGTACCATGATTAATACTCTTATAAGATTAGTAAGACCTAAGACTGCCGCATGCGTCTCAAAAGCTGCTCACCCCCTATAACTTTTTTATTTTTTCAGATAAAACAACGAGATTTGGTGTGTTAGTATATGACATAAATTAGGATTGATTGACGTAATCAATTGTTTTTGGTCACTTATATAATAAGTATGTCAACTTTTGACATTTTCTCATATGGTTTATTTGAAATTGTAACCTGCGGCTCATAACGACAATTTGACTCGAAATACCAAGTGTGTGGTATCAAATTATTCGTAAAAAATGCTTTTTCCAAATTATGCCAATGAGCCACCTTCATTCCATTTGAAAAAGTTGAGATATGATTAAAAATACGATTTGGGCATCTTTTAACCGGCCAGAACAAGACCATAAAAATATTAGACGATCAAATCTATTTTTCCAAGGCTCCTTGATTAAAAATTAGTGTTTTTAGAACCATGACACTCTAGATTGAAATTTAAAATACAATTTGTTTTTGAGCGAATATGTCAAAAGTTGACATGAGATATGTCATTCGATTCAGAGTGTCATTTTCTATCGAATAAAGTAAAAAAATACCGAGGGTGCCATTTAAAAATCAAAAGTTGTAGTCATTTCCGGTGAAACAGGAAGTAACCGAAAACAATTGAGCGTCCGGATTGCACAACGACCTTAGCGCGTGGCCGCGGGCAGCCCAGTAGGCTAGCGAGACAGCGACGCGCCGATTTAACAAAATAAATAATTTTAAACCTGCCGACATTTCGTTAAAAATTATCGTATCATGTTGATTTTTGCATAGAAATACTCATGAGTCTTCCGGCAAGCCTAAACAACTGGATTATTTTTTATATTTTCGATTTGTTTACATTGCCCGAGCATATTATAACTTTGAGATAAAAATCTCTGAAATAAATTTTAAAACTTACAGATATGAATACTATCATTTAATTAGTTATACATTTAGTTACAACATATTCAAAATTTAGGTCTATCGGTTTATGCTAGCAGTAATAACGAGTATAAATAAAAAAAATTGTCAGTACAACGCTCGCCATTTTAAGCGCACGTTCAGCTTTGGTTTTAGTTTTAGCGCTATTTTTACAGAAAATAAATTCTGAACTTTGATCAAATAACAAGAACATTATCATTGCCGATATATCCTGGTTATAATGTAGTTCTTTTTTCAAAATATTGCATTGTTTTAGCTTAAAAAAAAACTTGAATCATGCGGCTTTTTTGCGAGAGCTACCGGCGCACAGTGGGGTATTTGATACAGATAGTTGATCGAAATTTTTTTATGTAGACCTTTTATAAATTATTGCTATTTTCAATTAAAGAGGAAATAATATGAACAAAATAAAGGATAATTCGTCGATTCTAAAAAAAAAGAAAAATCACTGTTCCAGTGTTTCCATGGTCAATGCCACTAATGCCAGTAGTAACTAATACTACTAATGCTACGACTGATCCGCGAGCAATGCCCATACCACTAAAGTCGCTACTAATGCCAAATTGTGCTATACTGCTAATGGCACTAATGCGATCGCTTTGTACACAACAATGCTATCGCGGTTTACACCTCGCATTAGTATATCACTGATTGGCAAATTAGAGGAAACCAAGAATGTTTCTCTCGTTTTATCAGCAAAGTCGCAAAAAGTCGCAGTATTTTATTTTACTGTATGAAAGCCCCATGTTTACTAAGTAAAACGTATATAGACAATATGCTGAATTCTTCGAAATGCGCAACTAAATCTCTAAGTATAATAAAAATGTCACAAATTTAATCAAATTTTCTGAACGCCTAACTTTTGGTTTCAAAAAAAATCGTTAGTATAGAGAATATCAAAATAAATAATACGTTTTTGTAGAATACATACCTGCAGCTTGCTGAGCCATTTTCAATCAAAACAATAATATCAACGTAAAAAGAGCACAAGAACAACAACAATTTATAATTTTAAACATAAAATTTAGCCATTTACCTCTTATCTGTGAGAAGTAACAACTTTGACGTTTCGTTGAAACAAATGAATGCAACTAAACGCACCCATAGCAACGCTATTCATGGCAGACATGATTTAACTTATCATTTATCTTTTTTTGGGAAATCTTAAACACATTTGCTTTTTCGAATTTCGATCACCTTTTTCATGCTAATACCCCACCGTGCGGCGCGGCGCTGCGTTAATAAAGAGATAGCTATGTACGTCAATCGAAAGACAGTATTTGCGATAGTCTTTTGTTTACACGGAGTATAGAAAATTTTCACCACAGCTTGTTTACTACCAGTAGTATTTGTGCATTTTTTTAAAATTATTTATTATTAAATAGAGGAAAATTCGACCGAAAAGAAAGCTCAAAAGTTAAAAATCCGGATAAATGGAAGTGTAATATTTCCAAAAAATCTCGTGACGAGATAAAATTACAGTCTATGGTGGCTATGATTGACGTACATAGCCATCTCTTTATTAACGCAGCTCAGGTAGGGTAGCTCTGGCAAAAAAGCCGCATAATTCAATTTTTTTTAAGCTAAAACAATGCAATATTTTGAAAAAAGAACTATATTATAACCAGGAGATATCGACAATGATAATGTTCTTATCATTTGATCAAATTTCAGAATTTATTTTCTGTAAAAATAGCGCTAAAACTAATAACCATTTTTATATTTAACTGACCATTTTTATATTTATACTCGTTATTACTGCTAGCATAAACCGATAGACCTAAATTTTGAATATGTTGTAACGGAATGTATATCTAATTAAATGATAATATTCATATCTGTCAGTTTTAAAATTTATAACAGAGGTTTTTATCTCAAAGTTATAATATGCTCGAGCAATGTAAACAAATCGAAAATATAAAAGATAATCCAGTTTTTAAGGCTTGTCGGAAGAGCTAAAGACTCATGAGTATTTCTATGTAAAAATCAATACGCTACAATAATTATTAACGAAATGATGGCAGGTTTAAAATTATTTATTTTGTTAAATAGGCGCGTCGCTGTCTCGCTTGCCTATTGGGCTGCCCGCGGCCACGCGCAAAGGTCGTTGTGCAATCCGGACGCTCAATTGAATACGTCCAATCAACTACTAAAATTATTATTATACGATCTTCTAAAATTATTATTATGTACCATTGCGATAAAAAAAAGTAGTACAAGAATTAGTAGTCCCAGATAGAACTCCTGGTCTATAAGGATATTTGAATTATATTGAATTTTTTTTTGAATTTAGCCAACAACACTGTTTTTTTGTTTATCCCTAATGCATCTGCAATGTCCCGTTATGGGAACCCCGTCCCTTAATCGCGTAAGTATAATCGATTTTTGCTCTGAAGTTAAAGGTATTTTTTAAAAATTACGTGACACTAACACAAGAATATAAACCAGCAGATTAAATATTATATTTTGTTGTACTACTTTTTTTGATTTGATTTTAATAATGTTTTGTTATAGCTGAAATAGACTCAGTTATGTCCCCACTAGCAAAACCGATGCGTATATCTATGATCGCTACAATAACTGAAGCAGCCTGTCGTGTTATTACTAATCTAAAAAGTTTTATTATATTGAATAATGAATTATAACACAAGTTAAACCTTCTGAAGATATTGAAAAACACTACTCAAAATAATTATCGCATATTTGCATAAAAGTAATTATTACATATTTCTAAATGAAGCACGTATTTTTCTGCCTTTCTCTTGTGAGTTTTAGGATAATTTTTAGGGTGTGTACTGACATGTAATTTTTAGTCAGCCGACTATTTAGTTGCAAAAGTGAAAACAATACATACTTATGAAGTGGATCGACCGACTACAAATATGCATACATAAATATAGTCGGCCGACTAAAAGTTACAGGTCATCTCATAGGCTTATTGTATCGAATTTCCCTATACAGTGTCCATACCATTTAAAATCTATGTCAGGGAATTCAAAGTGTCTTGTTTTTCAAATTAATATTATTTTTAGAAAATAAACGATAATTGTTTTGAGTAGTTTATTTACTTTTTTATTTTTATTTTTAGAATTTTCACAAATTATACTTCCTTACACTTTTAGAATAATTATACTTTCTTTTTCTTCTTTCTCAGCCTGGTTCCATCCAGTGTTGGATATAGGCCTCTTCTAGGTTTTTCCATGCTTCGCGATCTCTAGCCAATCTTATCCATTGTCTTCCCGCCACTGCCCTGACGTCATCGACACATCTCTTTTTTGGTCGGCCCACACTTCTTGTTGTTCCCCTAGGTCTCCATAGGATTACTTTTTGGGGCCATCGGTCTGGATCCTGTCTTATCCATTGCCACTTCAGACTTGCCACTCTTTTAACGACATCTAATAATTTTGTTTTTTGACGTATGTGGGTATTCCGTATTTTTTTTCCTAATGGTGACTCCCAACATGATTCTTTCCATGGTTCTTTGTGCTACTCGTAGTTGTTCTGCTGTTTTCGGGTAATTGCCATATTCTCTAAGCCATACGTAAGCACAGGTAGAATGCAGCTGTCGTAAGCCTTTTTTTCTTTAGGTTCATGGGCACCTTTTTATCCTTGAAAATATCGCTCATATTTCCAAATGCTACCCATGCCAAATGGATCCTGCGTTTGATCTCCGTATTTTGGTTTTCCTTGCCCAGCTTGATTTTATGACCTAAATATATATAATGGTCTACGTTTTCAATAATAACGTTGTCAACGGTAATGTTATGGATATTGTTGCTCATTATCTTGGTCTTCTTCAAGTTCATTTTAAGGCCAATTTTCTGGGATTGGTCATTTAGCATGGTGTTTAGTTCTTGAATGTCGGTGCTCAGCAAGACAATATCGTCTGCGAACCTCAGATGGCTAAGGTGTACCCCATCGATGTTTAGACCTCTATTTTCCCATTCTAATTTCTTGAAGACATTTTTCAGTGCCAGTGTAAATAACTTGGGAGAGATGGTATCTCCCTGTCTCACGCCCTTGCCGAGTAGTATTTTTTCTGTTTTAAGGTCATCATCTAATTTAACTTGGAAGGTTGCACTATCACTATATAGATATTTTTAATAATGGAATAATATCTGGAATCAATTCTCGCGTCCTCCATTGCAGCTAGAAATGACCAGGTTTCGATGCTGTCAAAGGTTTTTTGGTAGTCTACAAAGGCCAAATGTAGAGGTATATTGTATTCTGTTGTTTTTTCAATGACAATGTTTTAATTGTTTGTAGATGATCGATGGTACTAAAACCTTTTCGAAAGCCTGCCTGTTCTATTGGCTGATAGGAATCTAGTTTCGTAGACAGTCGGTTGTTGATAATCCTAGTGAAGAGCTTGTATAGATGCGAGAGAAGGCTTACAGTAAATATGTCGTGACCCTGAGCGGTTAGGGTTGATGAATAAAACTTTGAAGAACTTTAATGTAGTTTTATTGAAGAAGACAAATTTACGAGTTAGAAATAACTAAGATTTATTACTTAATAAATGAGAAAATATAATGAACTTAATTTAACTATATGGTATATGAGAACTATTCTACTGTATGAAGTGTCGAAGAGTCGAAAGAACAAGAACATCAGAACGAGGTTTGTCAAAGGTTTTATATGAAATATGAATGACGCAAATACTGTACACTACGTGTTGCGTGATAGACATGTGGCCAGATCTTGTAAATAGTTTAATTAATTTTAGAGATAATATTCAATTAAGACGATAATATTCAATTTAGTACGCAAATAAAAGAATTTGGAATTGTACTAAATTGCTTTTGATAAGATTGCGAATAAGGAAATAATAAGAGATCGAACTTTGACATGTTACGTTCGTATATCGAATAATTATAACACATTTTTCGTGTACTCACCATTTAAACCCGTGTATTAGTATATGCCGGTTGTTTACGACATTCTCCGACAGTGGCAGCACCGTCGGAAAATGTACCAAGACTATATACTTCATAAGTTTTCTTTTGGGGATTTACGGATAATTTTGATATTTAGGATACATTTAACCAAGTATGTATGTAATTATTACCAAATAAACAATATATATTGGTATGACTAGAAGAAAAAAATCAGGAAATGCTGTTTCGAAAACATAAAACTTTGTACAACGCTTGGCGAGCAAATTTAATTAAAAGCTGAAACAATATTTCGACAAAACAACGAATGGCGCGATAGGTAAGCCTGAAGCTGGGAAGGATATTTCCTATTTTTTCCCATTTTTTTTTTCTCTCTCGCTAGTAAAAATGAACTTAATTGGCTTCGAAGAATTCAACCTGTTCGCTAGTTTATTAGAAATATAGTGCGGCATGGAAGCCTTTGATAATTAAAACGAACAGAACGTGTCGAAGAAACAAAAAAAATGACTGATATGAAATACAGCTTTGTATACAGGATGTTTCAGGACTTACGGCCGAGAAAAATCGAAGAATTAAGAACAAATCTTCTGTAGGTAAATTAAATAAAAATATCCTGTTATAAATTTAAATAAAGTCCTTAAACTAATGTCGATTTTGAAAATAGCTACCAAGTGTTACTAGAAAATTGCCATGCCATCTTGATTACAATTTTATTGAAAAATCGCTTTTTATTCAAAATTTGAGCCAGATAGGTATAGGAAACCCTAATATAGTTTAAAAGAGCATTTAAATTTACTTAGAGTTATTTAAAAAAATACATAGTGTTGTATTTGAAAAAACGAAGTTTTTATGTATGTAATAGAATAATATCAAGCTCTGTAAAATTTTATCTTTTTGGTTTGTTATTCTAAGATGGGACCATTTCAGTTTACGAAGTTATCAGTCGACATAGGCAAACGAATTTTAAAAGGCCTAAGCAAATAATCTAATGATATTCAAGACACATAAACTCTCTAAAAGTACGCATATATCCTGAGAAACTAACTATGCAAATAATACAATCTTCTAAATAATTTAAGGTCACATAAACGAGGGTAAAGTAGAACAAACATTCATCCCTTATTATCAAAACTCTATTTGACAGAGCGGTACCAGTTGTGTACCCTAGGGATATCTCAAAATAAACAACGCAGAAAAAGCACGTAGGCATGCTTAACGAAATAAGTAAAATTAAATCATCCCCTCGCTAGAGGTTTTACATTGAAAATTAAAAGTATTAAATATATGTTTTAAAATCAGAATCCAAATCTTCACGAGATGAATGCCTGAAAATGATAGAAATAGGGTTATCTTTTTTCCGTTCCTAGAGTTAAATAGAAATAGACAAAAATATGAAGAAATAAAGAGTTAATTTCTAGGCGGTTTTTTTTCTAAGGTAATCCTATGGCACGATATCATTTGTATTAGTTAAGGCTTAGATTATGAATATTATTCAGCAAATTGGTAAAAGAGTAAGATTTACACGGAAGGGTTTAAAAATTACATTTAATTAATAAATAGGACATGCTGATGCCCTCTCGGGATAAGGACCAGAAACAGAGGTGAAAGAAATCTAGGGATCTTTCGGGGAAGGAACCCTTCGGCCAATTAAAAAGGTGCGAAATATGCATTTGGATGGGTATTCGAAGGTTCCTCAAACAGGGGCGTGTCGAAGATGTAGTAACGCCTTTCAGAGATAGTACCAGCATCAGTATTTTAAATTAGACGGTCGAATTTACTCCGTGTAGATCTTATATTATCCGGTGGTCTTTTTAATTGTTTTAGTAAGTTCTCTATCTAAAAATTTTCTCAAATAAATTCTCAAGTTAGGAAATTCTAAACTATTCATGCTTAAAGTATTTTAATTGTTGTTTTGGATTTTCTCTAATATTTTTCTTTATTAATGATTTAAGACTTTCTGTTTGTTCTAAAGGCTTTAGTAAAATTTAGATGTCATTGCATAAGTGCTAATTTTGCAATTGCTCTTTTTATTAAATTCTAATTTAAATTTAATTGTTCAGTGAATATTTTTTTTAACATATTAATTTTCTGCCAACGATAATTCTAAGAGAGATTTGAAAATGTATGCGAATTGTAGATAATTTAAATTGGACTAATAAGAAGAATATTTTTTTTTAACTTTATCATCTCTGACTTTTAATTTCAATTCTCTTATTGTCATTAATTATTTTTGATTCAATTTCTTTCTTTTTCATTAATTATAAATGTTTTGTTGTTAAATCTTTTTCTTTATTTTGTTATTTATTTATTTCTTTATATTAAATATAGTTAGGTGGTGTGAAAAATCGGCATTTTATTTCTTTATTTCACCTAATCACCAAAATATTAAGTTATTTAAAAGAACACTGTGATAACCGGTACGATCTACAAGGGGATCAATGAAATCTTCGACAGGTTCTTGTTGTTGATGAAATGCTGACGGATGTTGACGTAATAAGGTAAGTGGCAATAGAGTTTATAGTAACTGAATTTAGAAAGAGCCTTTACCATAAAAGTGCGATACCTTATAACTTCTCTTTTTAGCTGGTTAGTTATATTTTGTTTCTATATGTAAACGATAATCTATATTTGCGTTTTGAAAAGACGGTGCTCTCATTAATCCAAGTTCTGCCTACCGTTCAATAAATTATTTTAATTATAATTATATAAAGGCCACACTACCATGTTAACGGACAAATCTGGAAAGTTTTGTCACATGTAAAATAAATATTTAAAATAGGCCAGCAATTTTTAATACCCCTGTATACATTTAAGGCAGCAATAATTTTTTCTCAATTTTTTTTAAGTTCATTTCTCTGGCTTCAAATTCAGCACAAGAATTAACTCTGAACAGTAATGTACAGGGTATTGACAATCTTTTTTATTATGGCATACATATTTAAATATCTTTAAATATCTCAAAAATCAAAGCATTTAAACATATTAACTAGTAGTGGGAACTATCGAATGAATACTATCGAAACATTCGATAGTTGCAATTCATTCGAATAATTCGATAGTTAGTAAGAAACATTCGTTGAAAACTATTCGAATAAAAATTATCGAATAGATCCGTCATCTGCCTTGAAATATTGTATTCTAGTAATTCGGCAGCAAAAACCATTCATTTATAAAATTCATTCATTTATGAAATTCATTTATTCGTCAGGATCGATTATAATAAAATACTAACTGAATTTTGGTGATAAGCCCGGCGACGTAGGTTTCTTTCCGAGGAACCCGACAGCAGTCGGTGGCAATGCTATGAAGAAGCCGGCATCTTTGATTTTTTGCGAGTCAGATATAGATAAGGACACATTATTTTTTATTGGTGCTAGTATTTACACAGAAAATACATTATGAAGAGCACTGTTGCCATATTTTGGTATAGTTGATATTAGCGAATATTATTGTTTAGCTTTAGTTAGTTAGGGATAGTATGTCTATATATTCTGCATTTTTTTATTAATATTCTGTTGTTACACTGCAATAATGCTTGTTATTTTGGATGTAGGAAAATTATTTTTAATGTTTTAAGCAAAAACTGGTTTAATAAATAATAATAACAGGAATAATTTGTTATATACCTATTAACAACAAAATTTAAAATCATTATTTAATATAAATATTTTTAAGTTTTTTTTTTTTTTTAAACAACAAATTAGATGTCAAAAGTATTTATATTGATCCTATTTAAAATATAGTCTCTAAATTTTTTTGTGTGTGGCAACGTTGGTTTATTAAATAATAATTACAGAACTAATTTGTTATATTAACAACAAATTTTAAAATCATGAGAAATATAAACATTTATTAATTTTTCTAAGCTTTGTGCAGTGTAATGGAAGGAAAATATAAATAAAAATTAGAAATCAAAATTATTTATATTGGGTGCTTTATATGTTGCTATTTAGAAATATATTTACTTTTATTGGCATTTTACTTTAAAAAATAAATGAAATATTTCTTCGCAAAAACTACATGTAAGAATTAGCATAAAGAATTAGCCAAATTAAATTGGCACGTGTAAAACTTTCATTTTAATTTTTCTCACCCCATAGTTTTGAGTTCGATAGCCATTTACTTAACCACATTACTTAATATGTTATTAAGTTCAACTAATTCATATTAAAACATCTAAAATACAAATATGTATTTTAAAATTAATTAATAAGTTCATCTCATACTCTCTTAAAAATTGCTACTTCTCCAAATTTCCCATTAAAAATAGACCATATACCATATAAAATTAAATAATTGAAAGATCGGACTACCGAAAACCACACAATTTTTTTTCATTTATTTTTAACTATTTTAATAAACGCAAAAATAGCACAGTATTTATACGGCGAAGTTATAAAAATTTGGAACTAATAATGCACTGACGCACAAAAAATCCAAGCAGATACTAAATTTCATTTATCCAAAGCATTCGATAGTCGTGGCTCAGCGATAACCATTTAGTCGCACGGCGATGTTGTCACATATGCTTTGGTATGCAAATGAATAAATGATTCTATTCGAATAAAACCATTCGATAGTTGAAATCATTCATTCATTAACCATTCGATAGTCTAATTCATTCGATAGTTCCCATCGCTAATATTAACCCTTTATAATAAATTCCGTATTTTATGTCCAATAAGAATCCAAAAATGAAAAATACCGGGTGTTCCATAAGAAAAAAATATAACTTCGGTTAAAGAAAAGTCTCATACAATTTGGAAACATAAATATGTATTTAAAAGAGCAATAAAGGCTGGTTTGGAACAGCGGAAAAAATAAAAACCAGCATGGTCTCGGCATGCCTCGCGTGCTTTCCGTAATTGGCCAGACGGATTCGCTAGATTTATTGGTCTTATTTACGAGGAAATTACGGAAAACCCACCTGATTTCTTTGCATACATTTTGATTAAAATCAGGCTGGCTTATTGCTACTAACAAATAATTAACTGAAAAACTTCTAAGTTTAGTTATTATTAAAGATTTTGATTTGAAAAGTTTGTTTTTAAAGTTAAGATATAAAGTTTCAATTAAAACTTATTTCATCTGATATCATCACTTAAATAAGAATTTTCTAAAATTTATTGAAAATATACAGGGACCTGTTCTAAGAAAAAAACTTCATATGAATGTATGTCCTAAATAACTTAACTTTTCAGATACAGAATGGTAAAACTAAAAAAAAAATTAAAAAAGTTTTTTAGAAAATTTCACACCTCTACTTTTCAACCAATAACATGCTTTAATGTTGACTGTTACCATGGCAACTGAAGAAATTTCCGCAAATTTTTTCGAGGCGCCAAGAAACTTTAGTGGAAATTATTTGACAGTTGAAAAGGTAAACATAAGATCTACATTCATAATGTGAATGAACTACAATGTACATATATTGAAATATTACCCATTTGAGTTTAGCATTTGATGTAACTAAGGTTGGTAATATTTTTATTTAAGGAAATATGTTAGATATACCTACATATGAATTTCTTCGAAATTGCCATGTTCTAAAAATATAGTTCTGCCGCCTTTATTTGACTAAAGCTGGTATTTTTTCTATTTAACGAAATATGATGGATATATCTATATAATTTTTTTAAATTTATTTCATGTTGAATTATCTTCAATGCCAAATCTTTAATTATATCGACTAATATAGCAAAATAATAACTAAAACTAGAAAAAAAAAAAAAAAAAAAAAAAAAAACAATTATTGTAAATGTTTGTAGGCTGGCTTGAATTGGTGGTTTGAATCTGGGTATTTTCTGTTTTTATTTTGCATTGTGCTCTGATCATGATTGAACTGGCTAGTACTTGATGAAATGCTCCTCATGGATTCAATCATCTGTTGATGATGTTCAGCGTCCAACTGTAAGTAAGGTTTGATCGACTGACTATTACTATGTCCAGTCATTTTAATGAGCTGTTGTTCACCAACTCCTTTCTTGGCCAAATTCGAAACAGCTGTTGCGCTTGCAGAATGATTGGTTATTTTAACTTTTTTGATGTCAATTTCTATATCTGAAGCTGCTGATTTAAGCCATGAAGATACAATGTTCTTACCAACTGGGCTATTCTTGTACCATCCTTTCGGATTGGGTTGATTCCAGTATGGGTTTGGTATTAAGAATAGTCTGTCGGTTAGAATAAGATTTCCCCTTTTTCCATCAGCTTTCTAAACAAGCGAACCGGACACATTTGTGGATTTTCAGGAAATTTCTAATCAGCCATTTACTATCCGACAGTTTTTAGAACCACCTTGTGTGGTTTTAGAAAAATTGAATTATATTCTATCCGACCTTTTGGGTTTCCGAAATTATCAGTTTCTTCTTTGAAGTATTGGATACAAGCAGAATGTCCTTCCCTACTCTCCATGCCAGCTCATGTGAAACTATGTGAAAAAAATTTACGCTGCAAGTCATCTGGAGTATTTTCATCACACATTTCAATAATTTTTTTTTGTATTCGTCACTGGTTAGTGCTGAAGCACTCACTTTTCCTTTTGCTGAATCTCTCTGTAGTATTTTGCGCTTAGCATCGCGTGCAGCTCTGGCGGTCACAAATTTCACATCAGAAAACGGATTAAATTTTATTTTATATTTTCGTAATAAATTTCTTGCAACTGATTAGCAGTAGAGTTCCACATCACTTTGACCACACTTTCCTTATAATCTTCAAAATTTTCTTTTTCATATTAAATGCGTAATCCTCCAGTATAGTAGCCAGGTGTACTACACTCATACACTCATAAATATTATACGACTTTTCATCACAAAATTCAACAAACTGTTTCCATACACTTGATTTCGATTTTCGGGTGTTATCTGGTTTCATATTTTCAATTTCTTCTTTAATGACTTGTTGGTTTACTTTTCCAAATCGCGACATTTCGCTATACACTTCTTACTCTAAGTACAGACGTTTTAAAACTATTAATAGCTTAATGACAGAGTCGCAAACAAAAATGACAAAACACATATTATGTCAAAAACATCACCTTGGCCAACAGCAAATTATTTTAAAATGTCATGTTGGATTAATATTTTTTTCAAATTTAGGTGTGAAATTTTCTTACCGAATGCCACGCAAGCTTAAATTATTCCTGAAAATTTTCTTTTTTTTTTTTTAATATTTTAGGAAAAGTATCCCTCGTCTTCGACTCGGGATAATTTTCAAAATAATTTTTTTTATTTTGAAATAAATTTCCGAAAATAATTTAGGCTCTTGTCTAATAATTTACTACGCCGACTGTATCTCAGAAATTAAGATATTTAGGATATACATTCATATGAAGTTTTTTTTCTTAGAATAGGTCTGAGAATCACCCCCTAGCATGCCATTACAGGAATGTCACAGAAACACCCTGTTTAATTTTCTCTATGTCCAAACGGAAAAGTTATAGAAAATCAAGACATACCTGCTGCAATGATGTGAAACACACATGGTACTCTCTGGGCTCCTATTCTATTTGAAGCATAACAGAGAAGGGTACCATAATCCAGTTCGGTGATTGGTGTGTATGAGACGACACTAGAAGTACCACTCTTGGCTATGTGAGCTTGTGAAACATCTACTGAGTCAGCGGAGTTGTTAAAAGTCCATCTGAACTGAACCTAGCAACAAAAGATTGGTATGGTTAAACAAATTCTTGATCATTTTTTTAAGCTACAAATATTGTAGGAACATATAGGGTGTCAAAAAATAGTGTATCTAATTTTGGTAAATGATTCCTAGATATAAAAATAAAATAAAAAGTTCCTATAAACATATGCCCAAAAATGCTTTACGAACAAGTTACAGCTCTCAAAACGTTAAATAAAAATAACATATTTTGTTTATTAAACGGTTTTATTTAGCTCGACCCGTACGGTATTTATTTATTTGTTTGTTTATTTGGGTCAAAATTAGAAATTGAAATTTAAGTACCTTCCTGTTGTCAGATTGATCTGAAATTTGGTACACACCTTTAGTTCCGATGACAATACAATATAGTAATATCAATAACATTGTAAATCTAAGATATCGCGGTACAAAGATGGCGGATTTCATATTTTTCCACAACCCACTCAATATGGGTATCAAATGAAAGGGCTAGTAGAATACTGTGATTATGACAAAATTTAAAATCCAAGATGGACGTCGTTACAAAATGGCGTATTGGGTGAGGGCATGAGTAGTCATGTCCAGAACAGTTGTGTGCAAGATTGTGTGACGTTAGAAGGATAGATAAAAAAATAGGTGATTAGATGTGCCTACGTAGTTAGCGGTAGCTTTACCACCCAAGTTAGGGTAATAGGTTAAAACGTGCTGAAGACTGTATGGCATTAGGGTGGCTAAAAATGTAATGTCGTAAGCGTTTTCCCCTCAAGATTGGGCGCATCTTGTTGTATATTATAGCCTTCCCCTCTACTGGACCTCTGAGGGGGTCGACCGTTAAAATGTCCGTTACTCGTGGGAACAACATGGAAGCAATAAATAAAAAAAATTGGTGTCTGGGAATTTTTTGACATGAGAAATTTGATTATGATGTCAATATGACTCCTACTTGTAGAGGGCGCCACCTACATATCTTTTAACTGATTTGAAGAGTAATAACTTTTAGTCCGTGCCTGTATAATATTACTGAGTAAAAAAATATATGTTCACGACATTTTTTACGGAAAAAAAGTCTCTTGGGAAAAATCGCTACGAGTAATGGTTCTCGAGATATTTGGAATGGAAATTATCAATATCTGTCATCATTTGCTGTCCTCCATTCGCGAATTTCAAGTTCCAGAGCTTTACGCCCTGGGCTACTCGAGAACGGTTCTGAAAGGAGCTGTGCGTGATAGCCTGGTGCCTCCATATGGCGCGGAACAGTTCTGAACTTTATGACTCAATTGAATGGAGTGAGAGTATCACAACAGTTCTTGAACAGTTCAGAGCTGCACAACTGCATGAATGGAGTCATAAATTAAATATCTTCACTATACAGGTTGTTAACTGGACAGTTACTTATAGGGAAACAGAATGGCAATACTGCCTATTGAGAACGCATGCACATATAGGGTTTTCTGCCGACTCGTCCCGGACCGAGGTTGCCATATTTTAACCATAAAGCTCTTTCCGCGAGTAATAAACACATTAACAACCTGTATAGTAATTAGACTGAAATCATAAGTTCCAAATCTTTTTGTGCCAAAAGTTCAACAGAAACTGTTTTATCAAACTTCGCAGAAAAGTTTATGATTAATTAAAAAAAAAAATCCCGAATTTATTTCAGTCAAATAACTATCTACTCAAGGTATGTTTATTTTTTGTCAATGACATGTATTGACTAAGTATTTCCATTCCACATAGCATCAAATTTCATGAATTTATCTATAATGTCCATCAGAGTTATTATGAAAGGAAGTATTTTTTTAGAAAACTTAACTACCCTGTGTCCCAAAAGTTAAGATATTTAGGACATATACATTCATAGGAAGTTTTTTTTCTTAAAATATATCCATGAATCACCACCCCCCTAAAATACAATAAAATCGAAAAAAAAAACGGGGTCAAAGACGACTGGAGAATAACAATCGATGATAATTTTGGCGAGGTCAAGCTTTAGACGTCATCTACTTTTTTTAATGCCTTTTACTGTCAGTTGGCCTTAAGAATGTTTTATTTTTTTACATTGAGTAAATATTATTTTAAATAGTGTTGTAGTTTAAAATTCGAGAAAAAAGTTGAAAATATTGTGATGGGGGGGGGACCCGTCTATCTAAAAATAAACGTATTTCTTTAAACTCAAAATAGTCAATTTTAGGACACTCTGTATACATAAATAATTATTGTTTTTTAAAATATTATTTGAAAACTAGAGAGAGAGAAATCAGACAAGGAACAGAGATGATAGACGTTAGGTAATAGCTTTGAGACGCATTGATGTTATTTTGGTTTGCAGGTTTTGGTCATTTTAAGAATATTATTATAATTAATGTTAACTAAAACATATATTTTATTTTCTTGTGGTAATATTCTGTGCTAAAAATTATCCTGATTTATTTGATCTGAAAATTGATTGAATTTATCCTGTGAATAATTTTAGTTTAAAAGTAATCTAAATACAATCGTTTACTGTCCATCCGTGGCGATATTTTTGGTTCAGTGTGACAACAAGAGCCTTGTTGAGTGTACAAATATTTTTCGACCGTGCCAGGGCGAATATCTTAGCTAAAAAATGAGCAATCAAAATCAAAGAATAGAGTAACTCATAGTCGAACGGTATTTGCACCAGAACCAACAAACCTTTAAGTTTAACTTGATGCCTCGAAATCAGAGGCTTTAGTACTTGCGGGTGGGGATATGCTAAACTAACCAAAACTCTTCTTATTACGATCTTGGATATGTTATACTACAATAGATATACAGGGTGTTTCAAAACAAATGCGAAAAACTTCAGGGGTGATTCCTTGTTGTTCAAAATAAAGGGTACTTTGCTTAATAAACGTTGGGACAAAAAGTCAACTATTAGGGGAGATATTGCGGTACAAAGATGGCGGAAAATAATGTTTTATTTTTATCTTGAAAACGAAAAGAGACAGATTAATAAAATTTATGGAAGCATTACTGTTAGGTGAAAACACACTTTCTGGTAATTTTTTTTCACTTTTTTAAAATGAGTGGAAGGGGTTGAAATAAACTACCCATATCGTTCTTGTTAACGAAATTTAAAGAAAAATCTTATCAAACACATGCAAAAAAATTAATTTGGATAGTTTAGTTTGTTTAGAAACTTTTTTATCTCTTGTATTTTTTGATGAAACTCACCGATTTGAAATTAAAATAAAATGTAAAGCATTACATGTCAGGACAAAAACATTTTCTGATAAAGAATCTAGTGGGCTGCTGTAATTTTTTAGGAAAAATCTAGTCGGCCGCTGTTACTTTTAGGATGTTCCTAATATTATTTTATTTGACATTACTCTACTGCAATACGTTATTATCTAGATGATTATTTATTATCGTTATTATCACTATATTCTTAATCTAAAAATGTTTTTGTCCTGACATGTAATGCTTTACATTTTATTTTTTAATTTCCAATCGGTGAGTTTTATCAAAAAAAACACAATAGGTAAAAAAGTTTCAAACAAACTAAATTATCCAAATTAAAGCATTTGCATGTGTTTGATAAGATTTTTCTTTAAATTTCGTCAACAAGAATGATTGGGTAGTTTATTTCAACCCCTTCCACTCATTTTAAAAAAGTAAAAAAATTACCTGAAAGTGTGTTTTCATAACAGTAATGCTTCCATAAAATTTCATTAGTCTATCTCTTTTCGTTTTCAAGATAAAAAATAAAAACATTATTTTTCCGCCATCTTTGTACCGCGATATCTCCCTAATGGTTGACTTTGACCCAACGTTTATAAAGCAAACTACCCTTTATTTTGAACAAGGAATCGCCCCCTAAAGTTTTTCGCATTTGTTTTGAAACACCCTGTATGTGTCTGGAAACCTTCTATCCTTTTTCAATCTTTTTATAATTAGTGTTAATTTTGAGAAGTTTTATGTCATTTTTTAATAAATGACATCTAGAAAATAATAATAATCGATAGTGCTCACTCACTAGTCGTCTTTGACGCCATTTTTTTCCGATAATATGGCATTAGCAAGTCATTAAGGAACATAGCAGGACTCATTTTTAAAGCACATTTAATGTGTATGGCACAAAAACTTATCTATTCTAAAGCCACTGTAATTTAATAATTTAATTTTTTTTTCATTATTTTCATTTTATAGGATTTTTTTTTGAATTAAAAAAAAAACAGCAAAAACGTAATATGAATTTCCCTAATTCGGGCTATATTTTTATTTCGAAAAAGACCAACAAACAACTTGAACGCCTCTCATTTCGAATTGTTTATGTAAGCCTGTACGAGCTCCCTGTCCCTAAAAAAAGAACAGCAAAACCCCAATTTTAAAAATGCCAACGTTTTTTCTGTCCATTCCCATATCGGCTATTTTATGTTTTCCATAAATCATGGAGAATGCTCACTTCGTCTGGCGAGAAGCGTTTGATTGTTGTGCGCTCCGGGAAAGGGTATAAAAATAAACACGATAAAATTTTTGCAAGGCTTCGGTAAGAATAAAACTTTATTTCTGTTTAAAGTATCCAGTTTCATTGTGGAATAAAATAAACGGTTGGAAATTTGTAGGGAACTGGAAATTATTCCCATTACAAAATAGGAGAAACAGTGTGAGAATGATCTTCTAGTTAATGGTGTAATTTTTAGCAAATAATTCTGTTTTTTCAAACTTCACAAAAACTTTTTGGGATTGGCAAGCACGTGGCCAAAATTAATACTTTTGTGACGTTTGAAAAAAATAGATTCTTATATTCCTTACCTCTTTCTGCTGTGAGCTGTTTTTCCGGTAGCCTCAAAGTTGAGGCCTGCAAAATGACCGGTTCGCTTCGTCCTTTGGAATTGTATGCAAAGAGAACCGCCTGGTACTGCGCTCCTGGCTCCAGATTGCTGACTGAAAACCTCGCTATAGGGGCGGTAAGGTTGTCTTTCAGTACCTGGGACTGACTTTCTTTCAACTGTAAAAATAATAGAGTAAAGTAAAGGCGTAAGAAAAACGGAAATTGCATATACAATACAGGTTTATTAAAAGTTTTTTTGGGTCCAACAAAGAAATAATATTAATCCTCGCAAGCGGGTGGAACACTTTGGAACACCCTGTATGATTTAAAAAAAATCAAAATATAAAAAAAAAATTATCCGTGTCCAAGCGTTTTCCCGAAAGACTAACCGTTTTTTAAATAACAAATATTGTAATATTTGAGGGGCGTGTTCACCCTCTTGGAATTTGAGATTCGAGATACCCCTCCTTATCCAACCTCTATATCCCACAGTCAATCCGTTTGCCAAAAATCAGCTTTAAACGTCAAGCAATTTAAGCAGAATCGTGATTAGTCTATGGTCATATTTTATGAAACACCCTGTAGGTATAAATTTAAAAAAAATCTTAAAATATGTAAAACAACAAAATAAAATATACGTGTTTAAGATTTTTTCCGAAAAACTCACCGTTTTTTAAATAAAAAAATATTTTAATATTTGAGGGATAGTTTCACCCCCTTAGAATTCGAGTTTCCAAAAATCCCTTCTTAAAGAAAGAAAGAAAGAAATTGCTTTATTGTCATAAAAAAATTTTACAATTTTGTTGACAAAGCTTAAAAAAGAGAATATAAAAAACATACAAAACTTCACTTAACAATAGAAAAACATATAAAACTAACAGCAAACATACAAAACTAAAACAATACTTTATACAATTATAGAAATTGTACATTGTCAAAAATTTATTTAATTAAATATAAATAAAATATAAACATACATGTAAATAAACAACTGTATATAATGTCAATACTAAATTTAAATGGATAGAAAACAAAATCATTTCTTAAATTTAGCGAATGTGTGTTAAATTTAGAACCCTAGATATTAATAAAAAAACCGCGTAAAAGGCTTTCTCCAGTAAGTATGATCTCAAGGCTCTGCGAAATGCAGGAAAGGATGAAATGGAATTAATTTCAGATGGTAGATGATTGTGCATTTTTTTTGCATTGTACAATATGGAACTCTTTACTAACTCAGAGTGAGGGATTGGCAGATACAAGTTATGCTCTGCGTTCCTAATTGGATAGCCATGAACTGGACCTAGAGAAATACTCGATACGTGCTTGCGAACTAACGCTTCGGACAAATAGTATGGAAGAGTTTTTATTGTTCATATCTTTTAAACAAGTCCCGATCAGTTTGAGCACGACTGGTTAGCCTCAGTGAATATCGCACAGCTCTCTTGTTAAAAATTTGAAGAGTAAGTATTTGTTGAGTCGCACAACACGCACCCCAGAATGGAAGTGCGTATCAGAGATGCGACTCCAAAAGGCATAATAGACTGTCCTAGATGTTGACAAATTAAGCACATTAGCAACTGATCTAAGTGCGAAACAGGCAGAACTTAATTTTTAGCTAAAGCATCGATGTGCAAATCCATTTTAAATAGTTGTCCACAACAAGGCCTAAAATTTCACAGAATCAACGACGTCAATGGTGGTATTATCAAGTTGAAAAAGGTAGCAACGTACTTTTATATGATAAGACTTTAGTTTTAGAGACGTTGAGACACAGATAATTAGAATCGCACCATGTTTTTATGTTGATTAAGTCAATGGAAATGGTTCTATGAAGTGCCGTGGTGTCCGGGCTGCTCCATGTGAAACAAGTATCATCCGCGAAGAGACAGATTTTACCACTGATGTCCAGACTAGCAATATCGTTGATAAACAACAGAAACAAAATAGGACCTAGCACTGAGCCCTGAGGTACTCCGCATTCTATTGGCTTGCAAATTAAGGTAGGACTTAAACCATTCAAGAGGCGTTCCCCTGATACCATAGTACTGCAATTTGTTGAGTTAGGATGTTAATTTAACACAATCGAAAGCTTTCGAGAAATCACAGAAAATTGTTGCTGTAACGAGACGGTTGTTCAGACTGAGTATACATTATTAAACAGCGAAAACATAGCGTCATTTGTACATTTGTTACTCAAGAACCCAAACTGAAAGGGGATGAGTCATTTTGTATTTTAGAAGAAATGATACAAGCCTCTTTTTAACAGTCTCTCCATGATCTTCGATAACGTGGGAAGGAGTGCAATTGGACGATAGTTGGAAGCTTGCTCTTTATCACCTCCTTTATGCAAAGGAATAATTATCGCCGACTTAAGGCAATTTTGGAAAAGCACCATCTTCAAATGACATATTAATTAAGGCTGAAAGATGGTTTAATGTACATTCCGGCATACTAGAGAACATTTTAAGAGTAAGTCCGTCAGTCCCTGCTGAAGATTTATTTTAATATCATTTAATGTATTGCGAAGCTCTGCCAACCCCACAGGCGTAAGGAAGAATGCAAATTAACATTATAGTCAGAGAGAAATGATAGAGGATCAAGGGAGGGTGAGATAGTATTCACTATATTCTTCGCCACATTTACAAAGTAATTGTTTAGGTCCTCAGGTGAAGTTGAGGTTATGTTGGACGAAGAAACATTACTCCTCAAGTCATTCACAATCGACCATGTTTCTCTTATCGAACCTTTACACCCTAAAGTCAATCCGTTTTCCAAATGCGACAGCTTTTTACATCAAGCGCTTTCCAAGCAGGATCGTGACTAATCTATGACCAGATTTTCAAAACACCCTGTATACATTTTTAAAAAATCTTAAAATATCCTTCAAACAAAATAAAATATACGTGTTTAAGCGTTTTTTTCGGAAACTTGACCGTTTTTTAAATAAAAAATATTTTAATATTTGAGGGGTGGTTTCACCCCCTTGGAACCTTAATTTCGAATCCCTTCTTACACCCTAGAATCAACCTGTATGCCAAAATTGAGCTTCTTACGTTGAGTGGTTTGAGCAGGATCGTGATTAATCAGTGAGTCAGTCACTTAAGGATTTTATATATTAGTATAGATGTTCGGTATGGTTTAGTTTTTGTGACTTGGAAAAGATATATTTTTTTGTGATAACGTCACAGTGTTCTACGAATTTTTGCAACAGGTTACAATCTGGCAACAGTATATTTACAACACAGTTTCTGATATATCGCTCATCACTAATAAAAACTACATTACCGTTGTTGACATGACATAAAATTACTGCAGAGATAATATACATAACCCCCCCGTTTTTGTTGTTATCGCTTCGAAATTCATTAAATAACTTGACAAGGCATTAAATTCCACCCGACCAACCCTAAAAAGCCAATATTTAATTTAATTAGTTGGACAGACCTGATAGATCGATAGTAACCGCTGGATATATTATTGCAAAACCACCGGGATATTCATTATTTAGGTGGTCGAAATTAAATTCTATATCCGGTCGCGTTTTTATAACATTAAATGCCAACAGAAATAATTTTGTTGCATATTATTACCGGTTATAATAACTGATATTAACAATTAATATATATTAATTATTAGTTTATGAAAATACACTCCTCAATTATAATGCTTTCTATACAGTGCAAACAAAATAATAAACTTTAGTAATAAAATTCTACAGCGACCTATACCGGGTGCGTCTCAAAAGTGGCTCATCTTTATAACTTTTTATTTTTTCAGATAAAGAAAACGAGACTTGGTATGTTAGTAGATTGATTGACGTATTTAACTGTTTTTGATCACTTCCTGTTTCACCGGAAGTGACTACAACTTTTAATTTTTAAATGATACCCTCGGAACTTTTTACCTCATTTGATAGAAAATGGTGTCCTGAATATAAGATATAAATACTTGTAATTGAAAGCTGGATATCATGTTTAAAACAATAAATAAAAAATAGTGTTCGTACCTCTAGTAAAAATGCTTGTGTAAGTCCTCCATTGAATCCTTCTGTGCATCTCACTTGAAATGACGTCATAGAAACGTTGAGGATTGTACAATTGTGAACTTGGTCCGGCCTACCTGCAAACAAAATAAAACATGAATAATACTTTTTAATACTACAGTGTTATGATGTACAGGGTGGTCGAAATTGGTCTGTTTTAACAGAGAAAACCTATTTCCTTAATAGATAGAGCAAAACCGACATAGATGTCGTGGGTTTGATTTCTGAGAAACGTTTAGCGACTTAAACCGCCTGTTCATATTTTCACTGACAACCGAGATACGGAGTCTTTTTGAATTTTTTACCATTTGGAAAATTGCCCATAACTTTTGTATTTTCCGGAATAATAAAATTCTGTAAAAATGTTCTTAATGCACTTTTTTAAGCACAATCCAGTGGCGTAGTCTGTTTTTTATACTTGCTTTTTTTAGTCAGAAATAATAAAACATAATTTTTTAAATGGGAATCATAGTTGGCTATGAACTTAAAAAAATGCTGGCGTTTAACCCTTTCCAACGATATAACGTTATGTGTATTTATTTCTAAAAATGAGAGAAATATTACGTTTTTAATCTTTGTATCGAAGCGGGCCTTGATTTTGTGTTGACCTATAGTTGCCTAATTATTGTTTTATCACAATTTAATATTCTATATCATTATTTATCTGCCTAATTATAGACTTTTGAAAAGGTAAATCAACATTCTATATTAGTATTACCATTTACAATTAAAAAGCCAGGGCAACTGCACTATTAAATGGAGAATTTAGAGAGAATTGCATTGGAACAAGGGATCCCATATCTTGGCCTGCTAGGTCCTGTGATGTAACTCCTTTTGACTTTTTTTATGGGGGAAATTAAAAGGCCTTATATATAATGGAAAAACCATTGGGACGAGAGAAGAATTACAGAAGGCTACTGGCAAGCTTTTGGACTTATTACACCAGTTCGCCTAATAAATTGTTGTAACTCTGTGCGCAAAAGATGTTTATTGTGTATTCAATAGGGGGGTGCTCAGTTTGAACATCTTTGATGATTTTTATTTTTTTTTCGTCACTCAAAAAATACTTTTTTTAGTTTTATTCTTTGTTTATTGTATCGATTTCAATAATTGTAATTACTAATACTAATATAGAATGTTAATTTACCTTTTCAAAAGTCTTTAATTATGCAGATGAATAATAATATAGAATATTAAATAGCGATAGAAAATAATTAGTCAACACAAAATCAAGGCCCGCTTCGATATAAAGATCAAAAACCTAATATTTCTCATTCTTAAAAATAGATGTTTATAACTTTAGATAATTGGAAAGGGTAAAACGCCAGCATTTTTTTAAGTTCATAGCCAACTATGATTTCCATTTAAAAAATTATAATTTTTATTATTTCTGACTAAAAAAGCAAGTATAGAAAAAAAAACTGACTACGCCACTGTGCTTAAAAAAGTGCCGTAAGTACATTTTTACAGAATTTTATTATCCCGCGAAATACAAAAGTTATGGGCAGTTCTCCAAATGGTAAAAAATTCAAAAAGACACCGTATCTCAGTTGGCAGTGAAAATATCTACAGGCGGTTCAAAATCAGACATCGAGCCCATGATATCTGTGTCGGTTTTGCTCTATCTAGTCAGGAAATAGGTTTTCTCTGTTAAAACAGACCAATTTTGACCACTCTGTACATACAGTGTCAAATTAAAAAAAAGTGTCTCATATGTCAATAAATTATGCATATTTTTAATCTAGTTAGATTTCTCTAAGCTTGCAATTCCATGAATTTGTTACTTGCAGTACATGTTATTCTTTATACACAATTAAAATACGTTCGTGGCCCCAACTTGGAAGCAAAATAAAATTTTCTAAAAAAACGCAACAAAAAATCGCGGTCGTTGATATTGCAAAAAGCAAAATTATGTAAAACCCGATTTTTTGTTTGAGTTATTTTTAGAGTTAGACCATATTTAGGAAGATAGATGTGAAAGATACCCTCACATAACCGCTAAGTATTTCTAATTCTTGTCTAGATTATACGGGCAATTTAAAAATAAGAACCTAAAAGCAAAGATAAAAATCCATTAGGCACTAAGTCCGGCGGCCTCGGCGGCCTCGGCGGCCTCGACGACCAACGGCTGGGATTTTGGTTAGCTATTCAATTATTCTCGATTATTGCCTGCAAAAATTTGCTGATAACTTCAGCGTTCTGAGGCGATGGCTCGTCTTGCTGGAAAAGTATGATTTCGAGTTCCATTAGCGGCAGATCATCAATACGGGGTCCAAAACCTACTATTTAAAAGTGGCGAACTTTTAAAAATTTTCTACTGCGAAGGGGACTATAACAAAATATCAGGTGTGCTATATTTTTGGAAAGGTAATTTTAACTTCTTTTTATTTAATTAAAAATATACAGGGTGTCCTAAATAAAAAATCAATTTTTCTGTTGATAACTTTTAAATAATTAATTTAACAAAAATTATACTTAAACCATTAAATTCTACGTAAAAAGGTGCTTTGGAAATGTTTTCACAAACATGCAAGATTTTCCATAGCAAAAAAGTTACAGCGATTTGTTAAAAATGCACTATTTTGAAAAACACCCCGTAACTCATAAACGGTAACAGATATAGATGTGCGGTTTTCACTATCTTATTTTTGATAAAAATTGAGCTCCAGATACCGATATTAGTTATCTCCTATAGAAAAGGGTGTTTCCTTTTAAAAGTGTCGAATTTGACCCACCCTGTCCAATAAAATCTCAAATTTCACATTAAGTATTTTAAAAAGTGCTGAAAACAAGAAAAAATACAGAAACGTTTATAAAAAAACCTTTTTTTGTTATACTACAACAGGAATCAGTCGAACATAAATAAAACTCTTTAAATCCATGTTTATTCACGTCCTGATCCTTGTCAGCCTTCTTCGCCTTTAATAAACACAAACATAAAATATTTGTCATAGGTGACATTTTCCCGAAACCAGCTCATTTTTACACGATTTTTTACCACTAAATTCTAACAAAAAATATTCGAATTTTTCGAGAGAAAACATAAAAAAATTATATTTTGTTTAATGGTGCGGAATATTTTCACTGGGTTGTGTACTTGTCAGTCACTGGGGATAAAAATTCAAACTGTTATAAAGTGTTGTGGAATTTAAAAAATGAATTTTGTGTATCTATATTTGTACTGTTGGCATTTGGTAAAATGGAAAATTTATGTAGGGGGTATTAAAGTTACGAATATGCGACAGGTGGATAAGAAGTAGTAAGCTTGTATGGGATTATGATGTCTTTAAACAAACCTTTAAAATAAATACGAACATATTTTGTATGATTTGGAATATCTACATACAATCTACGAATAATGTTTATGCAACCAGCACGCAGGGTTGGAATTCTGTAAGCTGTTCAAATTAACTTTATGTTAGTGACTCACACTTACTCGGCTTACTTTGCGAAAATATTTAGTCTTATAGGAAGGAGCATAGCAAAAATCTTAGGCCCACCGCGAAGGGACTCAAATATGGCCGACTTAAATTCCGGTTTATCAGTGCCGTTCTAATTTTATTTAAAAAATGTAAAACTATGATGTAGGGTAGACGTGGGGTAGACTCAATAATTTGGTTTTTTTATTGTACGTTGTGAATAAATGTTGGTAGTTATAAAAATTGTTATAAAAATATAAAATTCTAATAAAAATAGATAAGTTTATATACTATAATAGATAATTATTTATTAACACAAACATCCGATACGCTACTGAAGCAGGTAAGTCAAAGCGACGTATCTAAATTCTTTGACATCTAATCTTTGACAAGTAGTAAATAAAAAGCAAAAATGCAAGAAAAAAATATACAATTAGTTAATTTAAGTGAATTTCATAAATGATCGGTTTACTACTAGTATGTATATGATATAGTCACTTACTAGCGAAAAGTTGTTCCATTATTTCACTCGATTTTCGCCGAGATCTATCGTACGCTACACAACCAACTATTTTAGAGTCTTTTTCGATAAATCGCGATAGTGTCACTGTTAATTTAAGTTCTGCCACAATTTCCATCTAGATTTACTACCGTTATACAACTATCAGTAGTAGAATAAATAATAAATAACATAAAATTAGCTCCGTAAAGACTGACAAATCCACAAAATTTCAAATCAACTTCAAATGTGTCAAATAAATCGTCAAACAGAACTGTCACTGATCCCCACCCTAGAGTCTTTTTTTTCGCCCACCATGCATGAATACATGGATAGCATTATACTCCTTCCTTCGTCTTCTTATTTAAAGAGTCATATCATACCACAACCATCCCAAGTAGCATTTGAACGTTATCTAACGTTGGTACCCAACCACCTGACGACCCTTATTTGCACCTAAATGGGGAATACAGATTCGAGTCGCCTCGACGTCGGTATCTGACCTAATAGGGAATGTAATTCTATTAATTACCAACGTCATATTACGTTGGTTTTAGTTACTTAAAATTCGTCGCTAAGCACTTACCTTACGTTTGGTTTCATATTCGCTACCAAGAATACATAAAAACCTAACCAAACTACCTAATTACAAATGGATTCATAATCACTCCTCGAATATAACTATAAGTGCCTATCTAATTTCATATTATAATAATTCTGAATCATTAATCCAGACATCAGTTTTGTCAACGGAAGTCACTTTTTTGATATATCTGATTAAAATACTCCGGAAAACAACGAGCGCCTTCAAAATTAGGTAGATTTATGAAATAAAAATATCTATAAAAAAGTAACTCGCAAAATATTTTTTTTTATTTTCTAGCTGGTTTAATCATAAAACTGTACTGTGGTTCCCCCCAAACACAACCTTATCAATATTATTCTACTAGAAATCGAAATGTGAATATAAATTAAAAAAAAAAACACGATTTTAAAATGGCTGACAATCGGATACTTGTTAAGAATGGCGGATTTCTGTGTCCGACTTAATATGAAGTACCAATATACCAATTCCGACCGGGTCTCTAACATTAGTCGTCTCACACGACCGAAGTCATCAAACCGGACGACCGGCAATCGTATTATGACGTATATAATTCCAGCGTACGCCACGTAACCTCACTGTGCGTATCAGTGATTTGTGGATTTGTGCAATTATATTTTAGTTTTTGTTTTCTCGTTAAAAAAAAATGGGCAGCCACTTTTTTAAGCCTAACCTCACATGTGGGAGGAGGATGGGGTCTGCTGATTTCCTAAGCTAAAAAATGAAATTAAGATGCACCAGTGTAATGCAGCATCTCTTCCGGATAAAAAGCATTTATGGGTGGAGGCAAGACATCACTACTACTATTATTATTTTGCAAAAGCCTCGACCTCTTTCTGTAAAATGTAGATGAATATCTAAATGCCTTTTTAGTGTTTTTTTAGGCATAATAAAAAAATTAAGTTTGTTTACAAAAACTTTTTATTAGGTTATGTTCATGATGTTCATTAGGGCGCAAATGCTACTTAATGGGTTGTATTTACGGATGTAAATAGAGATACGTAAATTAGGTTATAAATATGAACATAAAATACAACAAAATATAATTGAACGTTAGTTTAGGGATTATCGGTGAGAAGTATCCTATTCGGACAACGGGTAGACCTCGGGCTAGTTCAGGTATATGTACGTCGTGCAAGCCAACGTGGGGACGACGCGCGACGTTGGGAAATTAATAAAAATGGTACGTTGTTATTTTGTACGTCGACAGATCGTTGGATTTACCGCTTTTAATAGGAAAGCGACGTCACCGGTCGTATCACCAGCACCCGACCTAAATTTGCACAAAGTCTGACGTCGCTTCAGGTCAGATTTAGTTCGAAGTCAGATAGATGCTACTTGGGGCAAAAAATCGCACCTCAGGCCTTAAAATTTTTAGATGTGTCTTTTATGAATTTTCTTTCCTTATAAATATATCTTTATAAACATTCTGGAAAAAGGAAATTTTCTTTATCTTAAATAACCCTTCGAAATTACAAAGAAAGTATATTTCGTGTTAGTTCCCAGAACGAATTTCATAGAGAAAAAAAAACTACGCGGAGGCAGGTTGAATACGGACGTGCTGTGTTCTCCAAAACTATAATAGCCCCGAGTTACGTAGTACAAAAGGTAATTTTAGGGCCCGCCGTCTAGGCCGAGGTATAATGGGCTTGTAGATAGAGGAATTTATTACGGTTATTAGAATCGGAATGCCCTATACGTACGAGAGCTCCTTTCTAAAATATTACTTCTATTTCTTCAGATTCCTTTTCCTTTGTCTAACTCATAAAATTTCAAATACCGGGAGTTTAGTTGAAACTTAACAAAATAATCAAAAATTTAAAGAGTCAAACATTTTAAGTAATATTTGACTAGTAAATAACAGAATCAAGTAGAATGTAGATGTAGATTGTATGGGAAGGGAGACGTTAATCATATAAATTTTATTACTACTACTACTACCCAAGTAGCATTTTCACGACTTGCGACCACATGTTTACTAAACACAACGTTGGATTAGTTACAAAAAATAGTTAGTTCCGTACCTTGGGTATTAAAATAAATGTAAACGTTGTTGTAACGTTGTGCCGACGTTGAACTAGTACTACAACAAAGTAAACGCTTCTGCGACGTCGAATAAACGTTGTCTTGTAACCTTTTTTGTTTCTTTAGGTGATTCGGACAACGTAGTTACTATGTTGGGCAATAAAGAGTTTTCCGACGTCACTTTCAGGACCTATTCCAACGTTATGCAAACGTCGTCTGTTTTACTAATTCCAACGTTGCTTAGATTTCCTTATTCTTACGTTGGTAGGACGTCGAGCCACTACCTTTTTGTAACTGCATTGAACCATAACCTTAAATCTTAAATTTTCACTTCAATGTTCTGTTCAGTCAGACAGTTCAGTGCTGTTTTTGTTTTTATAAAAAAAACTTAATTAAAATGGGACGTAAGAAAGACACATATAAAACTAAATTTAAATATACATCGACATATTACCGATACTTTATCCACTCCCTCGTTTATTTAGAATATAGAGGGCGGCGCAAGCTAGACTCTAGGCTGACTAAATTAGGCAATCTTGCGACTAGTATACTACCTGTTAAGGTTGAACTGCGACTTTATTAGTTCAGTATGCGACTACTCGAACTACTCCATCTTATTTATATAATGTTTTGTATTATCTTTTGTTTGTTTGTTTGTGTACCTTGTTTTTTTTTCTACTTTGTTTGTTAGTTTACCTTTGTCTACAAATTGAAAAATTTGTAGACAATAAAGGCATTTGTTTATTATTTATTTATTTATTTATTATTTATTTATTATTTATTTATTATTTATTTATTATTTATTTATTTATTATTTATTTATTATTTATTTATTATTTATTTATTATTTATTTATTATTTATTTATTATTTATTTATTATTTATTTATTATTTATTTATTATTTATTTATTATTTATTTATTATTTATTTATTATTTATTTATTATTTATTTATTATTTATTTATTATTTATTTATTATTTATTTATTATTTATTTATTATTTTTTATTATTTATTTATTATTTATTTATTATTTATTTATTATTTATTTATTATTTATTTATTATTTATTTATTATTTATTTATTATTTATTTATTATTTATTTATTATTTATTTATTATTTATTTATTATTTATTTATTATTTATATTTATTTATTTATTTATTATTATTTATTTATTTATTTTTATTTATTTTATTATTTATTATTTTATTTATTTATTATCTTAATCTCCAAAACAACAAAGTGAAAGCCGCCATGTTGTTGAATAATAATAAAATAAGAAAATGTTTCGTTCCTAAAATAGCAATTCCTGCTTTTTGAATACATTAACTAAATATTTGACCCCAAACAACACGCGGAAACAATTTTTTTTCGACTGCGAATAAATTATTCTCATTTTACTAAAAAAAAGAAATTTTTTAAAACTTCTATAATTTTAAGGCCCATTAATATTTTTCAAAGTAGAAACAATACATTTATCAATAAAGTTGTTTGCGTATAACCTTTTTGCCTTGGGTAACGAGTTACAGAGTTGGTTAAAGTGTTTCAATAATTATGATCTTCAAACATCCTCCACACTTAAATACTTTTGTTTTGTTTTCCTTTGCTGCCATCTGGCATATGTCTCTAACTAAATCATAAAAATAATATTTTTACTATAATTATCCCAATTTAGGATAAAACGCGACTTAGACGCCATATTATTATAGTTTTGTATTTCTGTGAATTAGGATTTTAAACAACGTTGCAGTTTGTACTAAATTAGGCTGCTATCCAACGTAGGTATCCAACGTCGTTTCGACCCAAAAATTATTCTCCAAGCTAGTTATAACGAGAAAACGTCAGTAATCGCGATAATTATTTACTCAAGAACCGCTTTAGATATTGAAACTTTTTTTATTTTCAAGATCGGATATTTTACAATATGTTTACATAAGAAAAATTCGATAAGGTTGTTTTTTCTATTCAAAGATTGTAAACAATCCATCCATTTACTTTTAGAGCATAGCAATTTTCAGCAATCGTGTAATTTTTTTATTGATAAAGATTTTCACATACTGTCTACAAAGAAAATACAGCAGAAATATTAACAAAGTTCTTGAAAAAAACTACAATCTATTATTTCTAATAGATTTCGAGATATCGATTTTTGAATTCAGAGTTCTAATAGCGCGACCACTATCGAACACCCACTCAATTCCACTTATTTGTACCAAAAATGCAAGTGTTTCTAGCTTGCACTTAAAAAAATTCAAGCTATAGGAAAAATTACAACGATTCGTTAATAAATGAACAAATTAAGTATCACGAGACGTAATTAAATTGTGAAGCTGAACGCATGACGTACACCTTTCCCTAGAACTTTAAGTACTGACAGAGGTATTGATTGGGTCGACCGGTCAACTGCGACAAATCTGCTATATCCCCTTCCACATCTCTTCGCGATGTGCACAGTTTCTCGGTTTATTTCATACGTTTGGCAACGTGTTTACTGTCCTCTCTTTATTCAGTACACTATGAACGCATTGTACTCTTCTTACATACGGAAATCTCGACCCAAGACTAACCTTTGCCAACCATTAGTATAACTCATTAGACAGTCTCAGGGCTTTGACAAAAGTCAGTATTTAAGATAATTTTACAGAGGTTAGTTCTCCATCATCGTCTATCTCTACCTTCGTGTTATAAACTTTCGTATGAGTAATAGTCGTACCAAAGTACGTAAGTAATACGCTGAACTCGGTAATTCTATTTGAGCATATTTTTCCTGTTGTATAAGAATATAACATGATTAAAAAAAGTCTAGTTTAAGCCTCAAAAATGGCTGGTTCTATTTCAATCCTGAATTACCTAATTTTTGAACTAAGTTCAATGATAAAAAGTCATTATTTATTCTAATCAAAATCCTAAACACCCAATCTCTCTATTACCCTCCTTTTGCGACAAATTTAATTTTTTATTCCTTATAAAACATTGCAATTTCTACCCTCCAAATATAGATAAACTCCCAAACGTACCATAGATTTATATCGGTCATTCTACTTCTACGTTTTTTAGCCTCGTTCAACACAACGTAGCCGAATAACACAGAGCTAGTGAAATTTTTATCGCCGATGTACGCTACCTCTGTGGCCAATAATTCCTATGCTAATACCGTCTCGAAAGGTCGATACCGTTTGTATAATTCGACAGTTTACGTTAAATTTTATCGGTGCCAATAGAAAACCTTAAGATGTATGGGGAAATAGGTTTTGTATTACTAAACTATCGATTTACTAGACAAGGGGATATATTTTTCTAATACCAAATAGGTGTTTCTAAATTACTAAATAAAACTATAATATTTTATCGTGAAATGCCCCTGCATATTGCTCCTTTTTTATTTAAATCTTTAAATAAAAATATTAAGGAAGAAGTATACCAAAAAACTTAGGTCGAGCACGATGGGGACCAAAAACGGCCGACTTAAATTCCGGTTTATCAGTGCCGTTCTAATTTTATTCAAAACGTGTAAAAATATGATGTAGAGTAGACTCAATAATTTGTGGTTTAGTTTATTAAATAAAAATAGATAAGTTTTAATAATTATTTAAAAAAACAAACATCCGATACGCTACGAAAGCAGTAAAAAAAGCAATTATAGAAGTACAGATACACGTATGTATGTTATACAGTTCACCTTACTACCCAAGGAGAGCAATTTTATTTTTAAAGGCTGTATAAACAGCTATGTAATAATTTTTATAGGTAACCTTCGAATTCATATAGACGTGCTATAAGACCCGTAATATGATAAGCATTTACAACCAAAAAGTCCTTTTCGTATACAACCGTTAGCAGTATTAGAAGTTCTATAAAAAGGGTATACAACTCTTATGCAACTATTTTGCACAGCGTTATATATGACTATTATAAAACTTGTTTATTGTGTATTACATGGTCACATCTAAGAAACAGAACAATAAAACATTTGATCATTTAGCGAGGTAGAAGAGTATTTTATTTTTTTACCGAAAATATTAGGAGCCAATTATATTTTAAGCGTGTCGTTAAATGAATCTAGAGGATGAGGATTGTTAAAAAGGAGAATTTACTCGACAATGAAAATATTGGCGGGTAGGGCCAAGAAGGTACCAAAATTTTGAAATATAAAAAAAATCATAATAGGGTTTTGAAAAGTAGGGACAATTTTTGTTGAGCCGAAAATTTTACTGGTAGATATAAACTGCGATGTAATTTTGGCAAAAATTTAAAAGCGATTTAATTTCGATTAAGTTTACGTATAAATTTAACCAATTAAAATAAAATAAAATTTTCAAAAAAAAAAATTCTTGTTTTTAATTAATTAAACACTTTTAATTACTGGGAATTTTATCACAAAATAGTTCTCAAAAAATAACATTTACCTATTTATTTTGATGTTTTCTAACTTTTGTTTATCAAGTTTAAATGGTCTTTAAGGCTTCAATTTCAAATTTATTTAAATGGCATAACACAAATAATAGAAATTCTGTTAGTTCGTAACAACCCATATCTTTAGAAAACGTGCTAATGCATACGACTCTTAGATATT